>NW_016107427.1:3691121-3694155 GCF_001604975.1 Cebus imitator | reverse complement strand
AAAAAAAAAAAAAAAAAAAAAAAAAAAAAAAAAAAAAAAGAAATGAAAGCTTCAGATCCAGGCAGGTCTAGGTGTGGCCAGTGAGTCCAGGGTCACTTCCTGGGGCCTGACCAGCACATCACAAGGCCCCTGCTCCTGCTGAGAAGGGCCAAGGCTTGGCTTCTGCTATCACTGCCTTGAAATTCTTCACTGTAATTTCTGAGCCAGGGACCTTGTGCTGCTGGAAAGGGTCTCAATCCAGACCCCAAGAGAGAGTTCTTGGAATTTACACAAGGAAGAATTCAGGGAGAATCCACAGAGTACAGTGAAAGCCAGCTTATTAGAGAAATAAAGAAAAAAAGAAAGGCTACTCCACAGGCAGAGCAGCCTCAAGGACTGCTGGTTGGCTACTTTTATGGTTTTCTTTTTTATTTTTCCTAGAATCTGTTACTGAATTATACGGTTATTTCTTGATCATGTGCTAAACAAGGGGTGGATTTTCATAAATTTTCTGGGAAAGGGGTGGGGAATTCCCAGAACTTAGGATTCTTCTTCCATTTATTTATTTGAGATGGAGTCTGACTGTGTTGCCCAGGCTGGAGTGCAATGGCGTCACTTCCGGCTCACTGCAACCTCTGCTTCCCGGGTTCAAGCGATACTCCTGCCTCAGCCTCCCAAGTAGCTGGGACTACAGGCATGCACCACCACGCCCAGCTAATTGTTTTGTATTTTTAGCAGAGACGGGGTTTCACCACATTGATCAGGCTGGTCTCCAACTTCTGACCTCAAGTGATCTGCCTGCCTTGGCCCCCCAAAGTGCTGGGATTACAGGTGTGAGCCACCGTGCCTGGCCCCTTTTAGACCATGTAGGGTATGTTGCCATGGCATCTGTAAACTCTCATGGCGCTGGCGGGAGTGTGTTTTAGCAAGCTAATGTATTATAATTAGTTTATAATCAGCAGTTAGGAAGACCAGAGGTCACTTTCTCCACCATCTTGGTTTTGTTGGGATTTGGCTGCCTTCTTCACTGCGTCCTGTTTTGTCAGCAGGCTCCTTGTAACCTGTGTCTTGATCCGACCCCCTGTTTCATCCTATTACTAGGGATGCCTGAACCCACTGGGGTGCAGCCCAGCAGGTCTCAGCTTCAGCTCACCCAGCCCCCATGGAGCCCCTCTGTTCCCACACCTCTTGGCACTTGCATTTGCATCTTGCACAAGGCTCTGAAGATTATGCTTAGTCTTGAATACTGAGCTTTTTCTGTGCCCTTGAATTTCCCTCCTCGGGCGAGTATCTCAGGGCCTCCCTCTAGCTCGCCCTGCTGCCCTCCATCTTTCTGAACAGGCGGCTCTACAGCTGCGCGGCACTTGGCCAAGACCTTCTGGCGGTGTGGAGCTCTGAAGACAAAGGACAGATGTCCTCTGAACTGCTCATGCCTAGACCTACCCCGGGCTCCCTCCAGCAGTCAGCTCCTGTCCTGGGCCTGCCTTCCTTCCCGGAGGAGTGGGGGCCCACAGAGCTGCCCTTCCACCGCTATGTGCGGACTCAGAGCACTCATTGCACTCGGTGGGCCGCCGCATAAATGAAGGTTTTTGCAGTATTGGAGGCCAGTCAGGCAAACCGTGTGCTTTCCAACGCAATGGGAATGTGTCGCATCTTCCGTACATCTTGGAGAGCAAAGCCACGATCGGGACGTGTGGGTACATGTGGCAGTGATCGGTTAGGGTGGTCTTTCAAAGCACAGCTTGAAATGCGGACACTTGTCGGCGTCCCCTACGGCAGGTGCCCTATACCTGGAGGCCGCATCGGTCACCTAGCCCTGCAAGGTTCACCTGGGCCGGAAGCTGTGTTCAAGTGAGGTCAAGTAGCCCAGAGGCCAGCCCGAAGCACTTGTGAACAACGTGAGTCCTTGCTGGGGTCCTCACACCGAGGGGGTACAGCGCCCAGGGTAAGGCCTCAGGTGCCAGGCACTAGCAGCGCTGCCCGCAGGTAGGGAGGAATGTGAGCATCCACTGTGCCGCCCAGGCCCGTGCCCACCCGCGCTCCGGAGCCTGGGGAGGAAGGCTGCACGGCTGCTGCGGGCTGGTACCAAAAGGGTGCGCGCACACTGTGGGGGCCTTCGGGGTTGGGACGCCCGGCGGTGGGGCCACGGATGGTACAACCCTCTCTCCCCGCCTGCTCGAGGCAGATGGTTTCTCCCGGCTTCGCACACCTCTCCCTGGCGGCAAGGAGCGCGCGGAGGGGGCGTGGCGCGCGCCAAGACCACGCCCCTGCTGCATAGTCATGAGACGGGAAGCTCTGCCTTCGGGGCGGGGTAAGCAGCTCCTCGCGCTAGGGCGCGGCTGGTTGGGGCGGGGCCTGGCTCCGGGTGCGGGCGGGGCTGGAGGCGGGGCCGCCCGCCGCCCGGCCTCTGCCTTCGCTCTCCTCCCCCAGCGCATAGGCCCCGCCCCGCGCCCGCCGCCGCGCAGGGAGGGGCGGGGCTCGCCGGAGACGGGCCCCGCCCCCTCTCTGAATATTGATGCAGCGCGCGTCGGCGTCGCCCTCCTCCCATTGAGCGAGGCTGTGTCGCGTGGCCCAGCGTCGGCGTGACGGTTGGACGCGGGCGCGGCACTGCGGGTCCCGATTGCTGCAGCCGCTTGTCAGTGTGATGAAGATTGGCACCCAGGTAAGCTGTCACTCAACCGCTCCGCCGCCGCCGCCGCCGCTCTCGCCGCCGCCGTCCCTATCAATCACACCGGCCCGCGGCCGCCGCCCGCCGCCGCCGCTGCCGCCCGGGTCTGGAGGGCCGGCGTTGCCCCAGAGGGCCGGCACTTGACCCGCCGCCCGGGGCAGGGGGCGGGGAGGGGGCGCGGGTGGGGGAGGGGATCGGGCACCCGGCACCCGCGGGGGTGGGGGCGCCGTCCGCACAGCCGGCGCGGGGGCGCGCCCAGTTGGTTTCTCAGTGTGGGTTGAGGGACGCGGAAATTTCTGGAAGGCGCCGCCGCCGCCGGCTGGGCCCGCTCGAAGCGCGCGCTCCTAACCGTCCCTTTCGGAGCGCGGCGCGCGCCCCTGTGCGGGG
>NW_016107427.1:3675561-3690941 GCF_001604975.1 Cebus imitator | reverse complement strand
GGGGCCGGGGGCGCGCGGCGGGGCGGGGCGGGCGACGCGCGTGGGGCCGGGCGGGTCCTCGGCCTCTTAGGGGTCCTCCGGGCCGGCGGGGCTGCTCGGAGGGTGCGGGGCGCGCGGCAGCGCAGGCAGGAAAATGGCGGCCGCGACCCCGGCCCCTGCCTTGGTCGTGGCGAGCGCGCGGGTCTTGCGGGCAGTGGTCGCGGTGGGACTCGCGGCCCTCAGCTGGGCGCCGCGCGGGAACAGCCCGGGACCGCGCGCTGTTCGCAGTGTTTGGGAAGCGGCCCCGGCGTCCCGAGAATGGTGGGAAGAGCGGCTTCTGTCACCCGGGTCGTGGAAATGGATGACAGGAAGTGCCGGCAGGGTCCGGGCGCCCGGTGGGTTTGCGCCTTCCTCGGGAGGGAAGCGCTTGAAATGCCGACACTTGTCAGCGTGTCACTTCACGAAGAAAGAAACCGGAGTCCCCTTTGTGTGTCATCCCCGTGGCTCTCGAAACGCCTTATTTGGACAGTGGCTCTGCGAGCGGACCAGTTAGGGCCTGGGTTCCGAGGGCGGATTCGTGACGGGAGGCCCCCGGAGGTCTGGCCGGGGCAGGCAGGGCTGAGCGCGACGCGGGGCTGCGGCCCTCCGGGGGCTCCACCTGTGTGAGGGGTTCTGCGACTCGTTAGGTTAAGAGTTTGCGTGTCAAAACAGGAGATCATTTTTCCTTAGGAAGCGGGTGCTTTCCTCTTCGGGATGGAAGAAACCCCCAGCTTTAGTTAGGTCTGCTTTTAGATTTTTCCTGGCATACTGAAAAACAGGCTTTCTCTAAACACGAGAATCCCGGTGAAACGTGAACCTCCTTGCCAGTGTAGTTATTGGTGATGCTCATGCATTTTGTCATGGATGAATTTGGAAGGTGGCAGGCTGACTGAAATGAGCCTTTCATCACTCAGTGCGATTTACTTAGCATGGAGTGATTTGTGAATCCTCCCTTTGTACACAGGCTTGCCTCAGATAATTTGAGTTCCACTCCGTACCACCACGGTAACAGTGTTGCAATAAGCAAGTGACACAACTCAATTTTAGGTTTTTCAGTGCATATAAGAGTTGTAATTATGCAGTACTATTTAAAGTGTGGAGTAGCGAGCATTATATCTATAAAAATGTGGTTCCCTTAATTAAAACATACGTTAGTGTTGAAAGTACTAAAGATCATCTGAGCCTTTAGTGAGTCCTGCTCTTTTTGTACGTGGACATTCTTGTCTCTGTGGATGGCTGCTGACTGATGGGTGGTGGTGGCTGTCAGTTACTTAAAATAAGGCAACAGTGAAGTTTGCTGCACTGATGGACTCTTCCTTTCATGAAAGACTACTTTGTAGCATGTGATGCTGTTTTGATAGTATTTTCACCACAGTGGAAATTCAAAGTTGGAGGCTATTCTCTCAAACTGCCACTGCTATCCACTAAGTTGATGTGATATTCTAAGTCATTTCTACAGTGTTCACAGCGTCTTCACCAGGAATAAATTCCATCTCAAGAAACCACTGTCTTTGCTTATCCATGCAAGTCTTTATTATTTCCACCACATCTGCAGTTCCTTCCTCCACTGAAGTCTTGAACTCCTCTAAGTCATCATGAGGGTTAGACTCAACTTCTTCCAAATTCCTGTTAGTGTCGTCATTTGACCTCCTTCCATGAATCATGAATGGCATCTAGAATGGTGACTCTTTTCCAGAAGGTTTTCAATTTACTTTGCCCAGGTTCATCAGCGGAATCACTACCACAGCTATAGCCTTACAAAATGTATTTCTTAAATAATTAAGACATGAAAATCAAGATTACGTCTCGGCCCCATAACTGCAGAATGGATGTGGCGGTAGCAGACATGAAGACGGCATTCATCTCCGTGTACCTCTCTGTCAGAGCTCTTGAGTGACCAGGTGCATTGTCAATGAGCAGTACTGTTTTGAAAGAAATCTTTTTCTGAGCAGTGGATCTCAATAGTGGGCTTAAAATGTTCAGTAATGTGTTATTCCATTTCCAGATTATAGGCAGAAGTAGTGATCTTAGCTAGACTTACTGGATAACCTGATGTAGCTTTTCTTTTAGTTAGCACTTGCTGTTTTACCTTGTTCTTTTGCGTTAATGGGGACAGCTTCTTTCCGTAAACCTCATGAACCAGCCTCTCCTCTGCTGCTCCCAACTTTTCTTCCTCATCTTTCTCATCTCTCTCAGCCTTCATAGAATTGAAGAAAGTTTGGGCCTGGTTCTGGATGAGGCTTCAGTTTAAGGGAATGTTGTGGCTTGTTTGATCTATCCAGACCACTCATACTTTCCCCATATCACCAATAAGGCTGTTTCACTCTCTTTCCCTCCCTCCCTTTCTTTTATTGAGACTGTTTGTTGCCCAGGTTGGAGTACAGTGGTATGATCATGGCTCACTGCAACTTCAGCCTCCTGGGTGCAAGTAATTCTCCTGCCTCAACCTCCCGAGTAGCTGGGATAGCAGGTTTGCAGCACTGTGCCAGTTACTTTTTTTTAATTATTAGTAGAGATGGGGTTTCATCATGTTGGCCAGGCTGGTCTTGAACTCCTGACCTCAAGTAATCTGCCTGCCTCAGCTTCCTAAAGTGTTGGGATTACAGCTGTGAGTCACCAGGCCTGACCATTTTCTTATTTGTGTGTTCACTGGGGTAGCACTTTTAATTTCCTTTAGGAACTTAAAGGAAACTTTTTTTTGAGATGAGTCTTGCCCTCTTGCCCAGGTTGGAGTGCAGTGGTGTGATCTCAGCACAGCTCACTGCATCCTCCCGGGTTCAAGTGATTCTCCTGCCTCAGCTTCCCAAGTAGTTGGGACTACAGGCATGAGCCACCATGCCTGGCTAATTTTTGTATTTTTAGTAGAGGGGGTTTCGCCATGTTGGCCAGCTGATCTTGAACTCCTGATCTGAAATGATCCACCTACCTCGGCCTCACAAAGTGCTTGGATTACAGGCATGTAATTTTTTTTGAGATGGGGTCTCGCTCTGTCACCATGCTGGAGTGTAGTGGCTTGATCTCGGCTCACTGCAGTGTCTGCCTCCAGTTCTCCTATGTCAGCCTCCTGAGTAGCTGGGACTACAGGCACGCACCACTATGTCCAGCTAATTTTTGTATTTTTGTATTTTTTTTTTAGTAGAGAAGGGGTATCACCTGTTGGCCAGGATGGTCTTGATCCCTCGACCTCGTGATCTGCCCGCCTCGCCCTCCCAAAGTGCTGGTATTACAGGTGTGAGCCATTGCGCCTAGCCCTGTGGGTAACCCCCCATATAGGCATCGAGGAATGAGATCTAAGCAGAACCCTGGCACAGTTAGGGCTTGAGGAATATCTCACTTTATAGTGTTACTACTCAGCTATTTCCTTTTATATAATCCTTTACATAATCATATATTAGTTTATAGAAATAGGGCTTGAGGAATCCCTTTATATAACCCTCTATATATAATCATATAATAGTTGATAGTATGAGTGCCTGAAGAATATTTCCCTACATATATACCTATAATTACATCTTAGTTCATAATCGGAGGAATGCCTAGAGTGGACACAGTACAGAGCATGAATTAAGGAATAAGCAGCTTATAATTGGAGAAATGCCTGGAGCAGACACAGTGCAGAGCATGAATCTGGGAAAAACAGTTATACCAGGACAAGAATCCATGGCCCAGGCAGCAGCGTTCAGTATCGTAAAGATACCCGCTGTTTGGCAGGCTTGGGGTGAGAGCCACTCATCCTGATAAAGGAGTTGTAGGACCTTGCTCCAGTTCTTGCGGAAGGCTGCCCTCAGAACGGCAATCCACCTTGGTGACTGTGAACTTTATCAGCTCTTGCTACTGTGCTGCTTGAAAAGCATCTTCCCATAGAACCCATTGGAAGCTGCCAGAAGGTGGCAGTAACCCTGACAGCTCTGTCACTGCTATGTGACTTAAAGCATCCTTCTATAAATCTTCTTAGAAGTAGTTTCCCATAGATAGAAGTATCACACACTGTACCCCCTTATTGCACACGGCCCTTGCCTTCGTGGGAACTGGGCCCTTGCCTTCGTGGGAACGGGCCCCTTGCTGCATGCTGTCCACCTCCTGGTCTAGGTGACCTAATGGGGGTGGACCCTATGTTTTATTGCTCTCTACCCTATCACTATCCTTAAAGATGATTTCACTCAATGCTCTGCCCGCTAACCTATACACAATAAATACTCATGCTTCTGGACATTCAGGGCCTTGCCAGCCTTGGCTCGCCAGCCTGCCCTCGCCGGCCTTGCCTAACTCCGCTTACAGGTGGCATGGCCTCCCGAGCCCAGCTGCATTTTCTTTGTACTTCTGTGTCCTGTCTCTATATTTTTCGGATCCTGTGCCTTAGCACAGCATAAGGCTCACCCCACGACCCTGTGGTGCACTCAGCCTTACATCTGGCTCCCAACGTGCCCTACACAGCCCCTTTTTTGTTTTTTTAAAGAGATAAAGTCTCCCTATGTTGTCTAGGTAGGTCTTCAGGTAGGTCTTTAACTCCTGGCCTTAAGTGGTCCTCCTGCCTCAGCCTCAGGCGCAATCCACTGCGCCTGGCCTTGGAGAACTTTGTTTTTGAGAGATAGGGTCTCACTGTATTGCTCAGGCTCAGATGCAGTTGTGAGATCATAGCTGATTGCAGCCTTGACCTCTTAGGCTAAAGTGGTTCTCCCACCTCAGCCTCCTGAGTAACTGGGACTACAGAGATGTGCCACCATGCCCATCTAATTTTTAAAAAAAATTTTGTAGGCTGGGCACAGTGGCTCACGCCTGTAATTCCAGCACTTTGGGAGGCCAAGGTGGGTGGATTATCTGAGGTTGGGAGTTTGAGACTAGCCTAACCAACATGGAGAAACCCTGTCTGTACTAAAAAATACAAAATTAGCCAGGTGTGGTGGCGCATGCCTGTAATCCCAGCTACTTGGGAAGCTGAGGCAGGAGAATCGGTTGAACCTGGGAGGTGTAGGTTGTGGTGAGCAGAGATCATGCCACTGCACTCCAGCATGGGCAACAAGTGCAAAACTCTGTCCCTCTCCCCCAATTTTTTTTTTCTTTAGACGTGAGGTCTCACTATGTTGCTTAGGCTATCTGTTAAGTTCCTTTCCAGAATGGTGATTCCTTTCAAGCAGCCCTCCTGCCTCAGCCTTCCAAAGTGTTGGGACTACAGGTGTGAGCTGCTGTTCCCAGCCTGGCTAACTTTTTGATGCAAGGGGCCTAGCTTTTGGCCTTTCCTGGCTTTTGACATGACTTTCTAACCAAGCTTAATACATTCTGCCTTTTGATTTTAAGTGGGAGATGGTGTTTCTCTTCCTTTCACCTGAACACTTAGAGGCCATTGTATGGTTATTAATTGGCCTAATTTCAATATAGTGGTGTCTCACAGAGTAGGGAGGTCCAACGAGAGGGAGAAAGATGGGCAGAAGAGCTGGTCAGTAGAGCAGTTGGAATACAGCATTTATCTGTGAAGTTCGCTGTCTAATACAGGCTTGTGACATGCCAATAAAATACAGTGGGAACATCAGAGCTCACTGATCACAGATCCCCATAACAGACATAATAATGACAAAGTTTGAAATACTGAAGAATGACCAAAATGTAACAGACACAAAGTGAGCTCTTGTTTTTGGAAAACTGACACCAATAGGCTTGTTTTCTCCATACAGAGCCTGCCACAAATCTTCAACTTGTGGAAAACATAATATCTGCTGAGTGCAATAAAGCAAAATGCAGTAAAATGAGGTGCTTATAGTCTGTTGTATCTGAAGTACACCAGTGTGGTATACCGCTAAAGATGCCCCCAGTGCCTACTGACATGGTTTTTTTCCACTTCAGACATTTAAAAGTGTGCCTTAGGTGGGGCGCAGTGGCTTATACGTGTAATCCCAGCACTTTGGGAGGGTGAAGATTAGCTGGGTGTGGTGGCGGGTAATCCCGGCGACTCAGGAGGCTGAAGCAGGAGAATTGCTTGAACACAGGAGGCGGAGGTTGCAGTGAGCCAAGATCACAGCATTGCACTTCAGCCTGGGCAACAAAGCGAAACTCCATCTCGAAGAAAAGGAAGGAAGGAAGGAAGGAAGGGAGGGAGGGAGGGAGGGAAGGAGAGAAGGAGGGAAGGAAGGAAGGAGAAAGGAAGGACAAAAAAAAAAAAAGCAAAAGTGTGCCTTAGAATTGATGAAACATGGTCAGTGAAGTATGACTTATTTCCAGGATTAACATTCTGTGCATAAGTGTCAGCAGGTTATATGGTTAATGATACTGGGTATAACACATTTTGTTGGGGCTCCTGTACTCTAGTTTATATGTAGTTACGTTTCTCTGGCAGTAACTTTAGAAAAGTAGTACTTATGAGGCCAGGTACGGTAGCTCACACCTGTAATCCCAGTACTTTGGGAGGCTAAGGTGGGTGGATCACCTGAAGTCAGGAGTTCGAGACCAGCCTGGCCAACGTGGTTTAACACCTGTCTCTACTAAAAATACAAAATTAATAGGATATAATGGCAGGCACCTGTAATACCAGCTACTCGGGAAGCCAAGGCAGGAGAATCGCTTGAACCCAGGAGGCGGAGGTTGCGGTGAGCCGAGATCGTGCCACTGCACTCCAGCCTGGGNAAAAAAAAAAAAAAAAAAAATAGAAAGTTGCTACTAATGATAAGTAACATCCTATTTGCAGCTTACATTTTTGTTGCAAATTGTTAAAACTGTCTGAAACTGTTTAGAAGGAAAGCCTGAAACTGCTAAAGTGATACAAAGTATAGACCCTGATGGGGGAGGGGGTGCCTTAAATTTTCATGTTTGCTTGAAACAGCCTTTTAAAGGAAATAAATAGATTAAGAAGAGAACAAATTATTTTGAAATACAGTTATCAAATACTGTATTGAACCAAATTGGTGGTAGTCCCATCGGTTAGCTAGGTAACCCAGATTGAGCACTGGCTCTGGTAATCCCTTTGGGAGGAGTGATGAGATTTCTGATACTCTCATGCCTTGGAAAATCCTGTTGCTGTTCTTGCTAAAACTCCCGGGCTTGTCTGCCTTCGTAATTGAAGGAGTGCTACATTTCAGCTAGAAGTTTTTGCCTTTTATCATTCATGTTCACAAATACCAACTTGACTTACTCTCAGTCTATCCTTTCATAGGAATATATGTGTTCTTTACTTCCTCAAATAATTACATTGATGACAAAAGAGAAAAGGAAATAAAAACCAGCACAGATAGGGGAACTCGAAGCCTAACAGTGTGCGTCCTCATTGGGGGGGGGGTGAAGGAAGAGGCTGCAGGCCCTGGGGAGTGCTGGCTTGCATCAGTCTGCAGCTCTGAGTGGATAGCCGATGGTTCTGATTGTGTACACTGTTTAGGAAGACATGTAGAGTGGGCATGTCATATAGAAGAAGTTCAGTCTGGAAACTGTTAGGAGAAGCACTTAAGGGCTGAGAGTCATGGTCCTCGGTGGAAAGAGCCAGCAGACCTGGTGCCGGCGGTGCCCTGCTCACGAGAGTGTGCAAAGTCTGGAGCCTGGCCTGCTCCTGCCCTTGGCAGATGGTAGCTCCTTGTTTTGGGTTGTTAGTCCCTGCCAGTTTAGTTATTGTTTCTGGAAGATTCGCACAGAAGGCAGTATGGTAATTGAGTCCATGTGTTGTCTGGCGTGCGGTATAAAGCTCCTGTTTAAAGCTCTGGTTCTGAGGCCATGCCTCAGGGACTTGAGAACAGGACAGAGCAGCTTATTTTATTTTATTTTATTTTGAGATAGGGCCTCACTTTTTCTCCCAGGTTGGGGTGCAGTGGCTCAATCTTGGCTCACTGCAGCAGGGAGCTTCTGGGCTCAAGTGATCTTCCCACTATAGCCCCCAAAGTAGCTGGGACTACAGGCACATGCCACCACACCCAGCTAATTGTACTGTTTCCCGTCTGTGATTGGCACTAGAATGACTGGCTGTTTTAGTCGGGTTCTCAGGGTGACTTTAGCTGGCAGCAGGCTAAAGTTGGGTAGGTGGTGGGAAACAGGAATCTGTGGGATCCCTGGAACACTGCGTTGCTGGGCCCCTGGGCAAAGGGAACCATGGTCTGTGCTCTAGCGGGATCTGGTTGCACACCAGGGCTCTTGGCCTTCTGCTTCAGTTTGGTGGTTGCTCTGCACTGTCAGTTCCATCTGTACACTGTCCCCCCACAGGGGGGACTCACCCAGCCTTACCTGCCCTGTACTCTCCCTTTCCCAGCACCCACCTCAGAGAGTGTGCCTGAGCCCCTTCCCCTCACACCACCCCCCAGGTGCTGACCAGTGGACTGGGGACTAGCTTTGGGTGCTGGAGGGCTGCCTGGTCCAGGGAGTGGTGCCTGGGGAGGAGTGGGCTGCTGCCACCTGAACAAGGGAGTTCCCCCTTGAGCAGGGCCAGCCAGTGGGGTTGGGTCACTCAGAAGGGGCTCTGAATGGGTAGATACTGTGATCGCAGTTCCAGAACATGATGCCTGAGCGACAGGATGTGTGTTTTGTTACATATTCTCTCAGACACTTTATGAAGGCTTCTATGTTTTTTGCATTAAAAATGTTAGGAATTCAACTTGACAAGAAAAATGAGTATAATAAACATTAAATTGCTAAACTTTACATTCTTCTAAATTTTGTTACATGTTTGTGCATCCTTCCCCTGCCCTCCCCCCACCCCCGAGGTGGAGTCTTGCTTTTGCCCAGGCTGGACTGCAGTGACGTGATCTTGGCTCACTGCAACCTCTGTCTGCCGGCTTCAAGTGATTTGCATGCTTCAGCCTCCCAAGTAGCTGGGGTTACAGGTGCCCACCACCATGCCCAGCTAATTTTTGTATTTTTAGTAGAGACGGGGTTTTACCATGTTGGCCTAACTGGTCCCAAACTCCTGACCCCAGGTGATCTGCCCTCCTCTGCCTCCCAAAGTTCTGGGATTACAAGCATGAACTACTGTGCCTGGCTCTTTTTTCCCCAATTTTTTGTTATGGTAAACTACACATAACGAAATTTACCATCTTAACCATTTTTCAGTGTGTAATTCAGTAGTGTTAAGCTCATTAACACTGCTGTACAACCATCACCACCATCCATCTCCAGAACGCTTCATCTTGTCCAACCTAATCTCTATACCCATTAAACATTGACTGCCCATTTCCCTCCCTAAAGGCCCTGGCAACCACCATTCTCCTTCCTGTCTCTATGAATTCGACTACTATAGGGACTTCATATAAGTGGAATTCTACAGTAGTTGTCTTTTTGTGACCAGCTTAGCTCACTTACCATAGCGTCCTTAAGGTTCATCCATGTTGTAGCGTGTGTCAGAATTTCCTTCCCTTTTAAGGCTGAGTAGTACTCCATTGTATGGATATACTGGATTTTGTTTATCCATCCATCCATCAGCGGACACTTGAGTGCCTTCCATCTTTTGGCTATAATAAAACTATGAACATGAGTGTGCAAATACCTCTTCAAGATCCTGCTTTCAATTCTTTTGGGTATAGATCTAGAAGTGGGATTGCTAGATCATACTGGAATTCTGTTTTTAATTTCTTAAGGAACTTCCATCCTGTTTTTCACAACAGCTGTACCATATTATATTCCTTTTAATTTTATTTTTATTTTCCCAAGGACCCAATGAGGGAGGAGCACCATTTTACATTCCTACCAACAGTACAAAGGCTCCTGTTTCTCCACATCCTCGCCAACACTTAGTTATTGTTGTTTTTAATAGTAGCCATCCTCATAGCTGTGAGGTGGCATCTTACTGTCGTTTTGATTTGTCTTTCCCTAATTAGTGATGTTGAGCATATTTTCTCATGTTCATTGGCCATTTATGTTTCTTTGGAGAAATAGCTCTTCAAGTCCTTTGCCCGTTTTTGAATTAGGTTTCTCGCATGCATATGTGTGCGGTGTGTTTTAGAGAGACAGGGTCTCACTATGTTGTCTAGGCTGGCCTCCAACTCCTGGGCTCAAGTAATCCAGTAATAATCATGCCTCAGCCTCGCAAGTAGCTGGGACTTACAGGCATATGCCGCTGTGCTTGGCTGTATGCATACATTTTTACATATACTCAGTTAAGCTATTTTGTGTTATGTTTTTAGTTGGCATTTTAATGAATTTCTAAAACATTTGCATAATCCACACATTCCTCATTTTAAAAATTTAAGTCTCTTATACAGTTTTGTGATTCCAATTTTTTGTATTATTTTATGGCCATGCGAGATGTTGTGGAGCCTTTTGGGCATTTAGGCTTTGATGCTTTCTGTGTTTCGCCATCTGAAAGCTGGGGTCCCTCTGACCCACCCAGCTTAGTGCTGACAGGAAGAGTGGAGGAGAGGGTGGCTGCTGGGCAAGGAGGGAGTGCAGCTGCCATTTCCACAGCGCGTGTGCCCAGTGCAGGCAGTGCCTGAGGGAGGGGCTGTCTGTGGGAAAGGGGTCCTTGCCTCCAAGGGCTAGGATTCCTCATTTTCTTCTTCTTCTTTTTTTTTTTTAATTTGAGATGGAGTCTTGCTCTGTCGCCCAGTCTGGAGTGCTGTGGCGTGATCTCACTTACTGCAATCTGCCTCCCAGGCCCAAGCAATTTTCCTGCCTCAGCCTCCCGAGTAGCTGGGACTACAAGCGTGCGCCACCACACTCTTTGCTAATTTTTGTACTTTTAGTAGAGACAGGATTTCACCATGTTGGCCAGGCTGGTCTCGAACTCTTGACCTCAGGTGATCCACCCGCCTCAGCCTCCCAAAGTGCTGGGATTACAAGGGTGAGCCACCATGCCGAGCCCCCCATTTTCTATTCCCTTTTTTTTTTTTTTTTGATGGAGTCTCACTTTGTCACCCATATAGGAGTGCAGTGGTGTGATTTTGGCTCACTGCAACCTCCACTTCCTGGGTTCAAGTGATTCTCTGACCTGAGCCTCTTGAGTAGCTGGGACTACAGGTACAAGGCACCATGTCCGACTAATGTTTGTATTTTTAGTTGAGATGGGGCTTTGTCATGTTGCCCGGGCTGGTCTCAAACTCCTGACCTCAAACTGCCTGCCTCGGCCTTTCACAGTGCTGGGTCTTAAAGCTTTGATGTGAATTAAATTTACCAGCTGTAATAGACTGTTCAGCTCAGAGTCCCTTAAAACAAATTGCAGGCCGGGCGTGGTGGCTCACACCTCTAATCCCAGCACTTTGGGAGGCCAAGGTAGGCAGATCACTTTCCCAGGAGTTTGAGCACAGGCTGGTCAACATGGCGAAACCCCATCTCTACTAAAAATACAAAAATATTAGCTGGGTGCGGTGGCAGGTGCTTGTAATCCCAGCTCTTCAAAGGCTGAGGCAGGAGAATCTCTTGAGTCTGGGAGGTGGGGGATACAGTGAGTCGAAATCATGCCACTCCACTCCAGCCTGGGCAGCAGAGCAAGGCTCTGTATCAGAAAAAAAAAAAAAAAAAAATGCAAAAACCTTAAAATGCCTTTTTTTTTTTCTTTGAGACGGAGTTTCGCTCTTGTTACCCAGGCTGGAGTGCAATGGCGCAATCTCGGCTCACCGCAACCTCCGCCTCCTGGGTTCAGGCAATTCTCCTGCCTCAGCCTCCTGAGTAGCTGGGATTACAGGCACGTGCCACCATGCCCAGCTAATTTTTTGTAGTTTTAGTAGAGACAGGGTTTCACCATGTTGACCAGGATGGTCTCGATCTCCTGACCTCATGATCCACCCGCCTCGGCCTCCCAAAGTGCTGGGATTACAGGCTTGAGCCACCGCGCCCGGCTAAAATGCCTTTGATAAGAATATTTGATACTAGAATTTTGTTTTGTCTTTAGGGGACATATGTGGACCTTTGGGTTAGAAATACTTTTTGATACAGATTTTAACAGGATTTACTATCTATGATTTTATTTGAATATTACAGTTCAAATGATAGCTCCCCAAACCTTGTTTGAAAAATAAAGGGATTTTTTGACAGATGTTTCCCTCAGAATGAGTCATTTATTGACTGAACACCTCTTTGGAATAGGAGTTGTGGAAGCCAGGGTAGAAGGCAGGCGCACAACTGGCTTGTGGTTTCTGAGCCACAGTTGCCTAAAACTTCTCACACGCAAAGTGAAAACTCAGCCGTGGTGATGTATAGTTAGCGTCCTGAACACCGTCCTGGAGAAGGTATTTTGGGAGGGCTGGTAGCAAATACAAGACTAGAGATGCAGCCTCTGGACCTTACTGTCGTGTGGTCTTCAGTCATTTTCTGCCTTTATAAATGCTTCGGTGTTACTGTTTGCTAGACTGGAATTACCCTAGACTTTCCAGTGGAACTGTGGGTGCTCATTAGTCAGCACCGCTCTGGGTAGCAGCTAAGAGGTGGCACTGTGGGAGATGGTCCTCTGCTAGGCACGGCACCCAGCCAGGGGATGGGGTTGCGTGGACTCCTCCGCAAGGCAGCATTGAGTATATTAGAGTACAGTACACAGGATAGTGTCACCAACCTGAGTTAGAGAGCACATTTCAGGTGGATTTAAAGAAGTGTACTCAGATTTCCTGACTCCTGGGTACTAGAAAGAGGAAAATAAAGTTTAGTCAGGTTTTTAAAAAGGATCATGTCTCTGAACAGCTATAGTTTTGGTCAGGGACTGGCAAACCACAGGCGTATGGGCCAGATCCCACTGACCTTTTTTTGTACATTCCTAGGGCTGAGAATGATTTCTACATTTTTTAAGAGCTGTAAAGAAAGCATATGCAATACAGACAATATGTGACCCACAAACCTGAAATATTTAGTCTCTGGCCCTTTACAGAAAATGTTTGCTGGTCACACCTCCTACTCCCTCAGGTTTTTTTGTTTTTTTTTTTTTAGACAGGGTTCACTCTGTCACCCAGGCTAAAGTGTAACGGCGCAGTCTTAGCTCACTGCAACCTCTGTCTCCCAGGTTCAAGTGATTATCCCTCCTCAGCCTCTGAAGTAGCTGGGACTACAGGCACGTGCTATCATGACTGGCTAATTTTTGTATTTTTAGTAGAGATGGAGTTTCACTATGCTGGCCAGTCTGGTCTCAAACTCCTGACCTCGTGATCCACCCGCCTCAGCCTCGCAAATCCCTCCTGGGATTACAGGCATGAGCCACTGCACCCAGCAAGTCCTCAGTTCTTACTTGGACCAAATCAAAGCTGGCCTGGCTCTAAATGGAATCAAATAGCAGAACTGTTGGGAAATATGAAGAAAACATGGGGATTTGGTGAGCTGCTCTCCTTCAGTGGACTCACGCCTTGCTGTGATTGGCATTCAGTGTTGTCTCTGTAAAAGCAGAGCCTAAAGAAATAGCTTTTTTTTTTTTTTTTTTGAGATAGAGTCTTGGTCTGTAGCCAGGCACCAGGCTGTAGTGCAGTGGCGCAATCTTGGCTCACTACAATCTCTGCCTCCTGGGTTCAAGCAATTCTCCTGCCTCAGTCTCCCGAGTAGCTGGGAGTACAGGTGTGTGCCGCCACACCCAGCTAATTTTTGTATTTTTTAGTAGAGATGGGTTTTCACCATGTTGGCCAGGTTGGTCTCAATCTCTTGACCTCGTGATCTGCCTGCCTCGGCCTCCCAAAGTGCTGGGATTACAGGCATGAGCCACCGCACCCGGCCTTTTTTTCTTTTCCTTTAAGTTTTTGAGTCAGAGTCTTGCTCTGTCATCAGGCTGGAGTGCAGTGGCACGATCTTGACTCATCACAACCTCCATCTCGTGGGTTCAAGCGATTCCCCTGCCTCAGCCTCCTGAATAGCTGGGACCACAGACATGCGCCACCACACCCGGCTAATTTTTTGTATTTAGTAGAGACAGGGTTTCACCATGACCAGGATGGTCTCGATCTCCTGACCTCGTGATTCGCTTGCCTCAGCCTCCCAAAGTGCTGGGATTACAGGCATAAGCCACCACGCCTAGCCCAGAAATAGCTCTTAAATCACCATTAGAATTATAAAGGAATATATGTGAGTAGTTCTAACAGCTGAAATCTAGAACTCTGCTTCAGTGACTAGTTCTCACTGAGCGCTGGGAAACCTGCTTTGTTGACAGTCACCATGGAGGGTCATATTCTTTCCTATGACTCCCATGCCTCACCCAGAGCAGTTGTGCTGATCCCCCAGCCGGCTTGGACAGCAGGGCAGGCTCCTTGGTCAGGGATGGCCCAGAAGCAGAGTGGGTTGATAAGTGGGAGCCTGGTCCCTGGAACATTGGTGGGGGTCTGCAGGCTGGGGACCCTGGAGGCTCGATGAGGACCTCCCTCACCGGTCTTTAGCTTCTCAGGACCTCTTTCTTTGTATACTCTCCCTCATCCCCTCCTCTTTCTGTTTAATGTCTCTTTCAGCATTTCTTCTGTAAAAGGAATTTTAAAAAAAGGAGACTGAATAATTTCTAACTCTTTGTTTTGTTTTGTTTTGTTTTTTGATAAAGGGTCTAACTATGTTGCCCAGGCTGGTTTTGAACTCCTGCACTCAAGCAATATTCCCACCTAGGGCTTCCAAAGTGCTGGGCTTACAGGTGTAAGTCACTCGGCCTGGCCTATCTCCAACCTCTTTTTTTTTTTTTTTAATGCTTTTGTGACAGTTTTCTCATGGATCTTTTGACTGGTAAGGATAACATTGCCTGAGGATGTTCTTACTTGATTACTTAAATGTATGTTTCTGTTCCAATTTTTTCTCATTCTCGCTTTGTCACCCAGGCTGGAGGGCAGTGGTGTGATCTTGACTCACTGCAAGCTCCACCTCCTGGGTTCACATGATTGTCTTGAGCCTCAGCCTCCCGAGTAGCAGGGATTACAGGCTCATGCCACCATGCCTGGCTAATTTTTATATTTTTTAGTAGAGATGGGGTTTCACCATGTTGGCCAGGCTGGTCTCCAACTCCTGACCTCAAGTGATCCACCTGCCTCAGCCTTCCAAAGTGCTAGGATTACGGGTGTTAGCCACTGCACCCAGCCAAAAAGCAGATTTAAAATGTTAGACAAGCTGAACTCAAGGTGGAAGCATTAGAGGGATATTAACATACCATTTACAGGTATAGTTCATAATCATGGTCAGGCATGGTGGCTCACAAATCCCAGCACTTTGGGAGGCCAAGGAGGGCAGAGGGCTTGAGCTCAGGACTTTGAGGCTAGCCTGGCAACATGGCGAAATCCCGTCTCTACAAAAAATCCAAAAATTACCCGGGTGTGGGGGGTTCATGCCTGTGGTTCCAGCCACTTTGGGGGCTGAGGTGGGAGGATCGCTTGAGTGACGGGGGTGGAGGCTGCAGTGAGCAGGATGGTGCCACTGCACTCCAGTGTGGGCGACAGAGTCAGACCCTGCCTCAAAAAAAAAAAAATTGAACACTGTTTTTTTATCAAGCAGAGCGTCATGGAAATTGAAATTAAAAATTTAAGAGT
>NW_016107427.1:3669138-3675360 GCF_001604975.1 Cebus imitator | reverse complement strand
AGCCTCCTGAGTCGCTGGGATTACAGGCATGTGCCACCATGCCCAGCTGATTTTTTGTACTTTTAGTAGAGATGGGGTTTCACCATGTTGACCAGGATGGTCTCGATCTCTTGGCCTCGTGATCCACCCGCCTCGGCCTCCCAAAGTGCTGGGATTACAGGCTTGAGCCACCGCGCCCTGCCAAGAAAACAGTATTTTTATAAAAAGGGATATAAATATAGATATGAAGATTTGTACACCATATACAACTTGAATGTAATAATTTGAGGGGCTGTGGATAGTTTAGGAAGAAGAGATAAATGACCAGAATTGACCTTTGAGGTAGAAAACTTGTACAGATTGGAAACTTTAAACAAGATTGAGAAGGTATTCAAAGATTTATTTATTTATTATTACTTTTTTGAAACAATCTTGCTCTGTTGCCCAGGCTGGAGTGCAATGGTGCAGTCTCAGGTCACTGTAGCCTCCGCCTCCTGGGTTCAAGCGATTCTCCTGCCTCAGCCTCCCGAGTAGCTGGGATTACAGGTGCCCACCACTACACCTGGCTAAGTTTTGTATTTTTAGTAGAGATGAGGTTTCACCATGTTGGCCAGGCTGGCCTCAAACTTCTGTCCTCAGGTGATTCACCCACCTCAGTCTCCCAAAGTGCCAGGATTACAGGTGTGAGCCACTGCGCCTGGCCAATTTACCTTTATTTTTTATTTATTTTTATTTTTTCATATTTTTAGTAGCGGTGGGGTTCACCATGTTGGCCAGGCTGGTCTTGAACTTACAACCTCAGGTGATCCACATGCCTTGGCTTCCCAAAGTGCTGGGATTACAGGCATGAGCCATCACGCCCAGCCAAAGATTTATCTTTAAAATGGTACTAGCAGTGGGGCAGGATTTAAAAATATATAAATAAAATAAAATGGTACTAGCCACAGATGGGTGAGTTAGATCAAATTTTCATGATTCTCATATTACATACATTGTAGCAAGCATTCACTAAACAAAAAGTTGAGCACCAGCTATGTACTGGGCATTTTGGTGGTGGCTCAGATTACAGTGCTGAACTGTAGAGTTCCTGCATGCCAGGAAGCAGTAAAGGAAACAGGTCAAAGCCCATCAACATAAATGGACAAGGGCAGGGCGGGAAGGCAGAAGAAGGCGAGGGCCCAGTCATGCCTAGAGTCATTGGCCATGTTAAGCAATATGATCTTTATCTGGCAGCCAATAGGAAACCCCTGGAAGGTTTTAAATAGGTGTGTTGGCCAGGCACAGCCGCCTCACTGAGGCCTGAAATCCCAGTGCTTTGGGAGGCCAAGGCGGGTGGATCACGAGGTCAAGCGCAATCTGGCCTCAGCGCAACCAACACCTCCTGGATTCAAGCATTTCTCCTGCCTCAGCCTCCAGAGTAGATGGGATTACAGGCATGTGCCACCATGCCTGGCTAATTTTGTATTTTTAATAGAGATGGGGTTTCTCCATGTTGGTCAGGCTGATCTCAAACTCCCGACCTCAGGTGATCTGCCTGCCTTGGCCTCCCAAAGTGCTGGGATTACAGGTGTGAGCCACCGTGCCTGGCCTGGATAGCTGGGATAACTGGAGCCTGCCACCATACTCGACTAATTTTTTATATTTTTAGTAGCAATGGGGTTTCGCCATGTTGGTCTGGCTGGTCTTGAACTCCTGACCTCAAATGATCCACCCACCCCAGCCTCCCAAAGTGCTGGGATTACAGGTGTGAGCCACCGTGCCCAGCCTGGATGTTTTAATATAATTTTGAAATAAAATGAAGTCAAAAGTTGTGGGGAAGTAGTAGTCTGTAAAGATTGAAAGCAACCAGGCACTGCGGCTCACACCTGTAATTCCAGCATTTTGAGAGGCCAAAGTGGGAGGATCGCTTGAAGCTGAGAGTTTGAGACCAGCCTGGGAAACAGCCAGACTTCGTCTGTACAAAAAAAGAGAAAGAAAAAAAAACTGAAAGTAAAATGAATCAAAATAACCAGACCACAAATCGAGTTGGTGCCTTAACTATACAGAGTGGAATTATTTCCAGTGACTTCAAAACAAATTGTATTGTACATCCTAGCAGGGTAAATCCTAAAGACAAAATAACTGAAAAGAAACCGTAGGCAGTATTATTTATGTACTTACTGATTTACACTTACTTTTTGAGATGGGATCTCGCCCTATTGCCCCAGCTGGATGCCCCTGCGCTCGGCTCCCAGACCTTCGCTATTGCTGGGAGAGGCACTACCACAAATCAGCTGCAGCCTGGAGCTTTCTTCAGACCCCGGTGAATGTTTACAGAGCATGTTACACACGTGTGGCTTTGGAAGCTTCATCCTGGTCACAGCTGAGTCTTCCGCGGTGCTTGCCTGATGGGCCACCTGCTTTATCAGCTCACTCAGTGTTTCCCATTTTGAATAATGCCGTAATTCATAGATTGAACTCATGTCGTTAAGCTTTGCAAGCCCCAGAGTTGTACAGATTGTTGGCCAGTGTCCTGTCCTTGTGAGTTCTACCTTGTCTTAGAAGCAAAATTATTTTATCGTCAGAGGTCAAGTTGTGTAGAAGAAGCGGGAGGGCTTTGCAGCTGGACAGATTGAGGTTACCCAACCTCTGGTACATCTATCTCCTCAACAGTGAAGCGAGGACAATGAACCTATCTGTGCATCTTCTAGAATAGTCTGGTTATGACTAGTGTGAACCCAGTCACACTATTAGTGGCAAAAAACCATTTCATTATGTGGACAAATTCTGTGGACTAGGAATATGGAGAGGGAACAGAGGAAGTGGCCATCTGTCCTCAAGGATGTCTGAGTCTTCAGCTGGGAAGGCTCAGTGGCTGGGGGTGACGTAATGGCTGAGGAATGGTGTTTTTTGGAGGCACTTTCTGAAATCTGTCAGCTGGAACATGAGCTGGGGATGTTGACCAGAGCACATATGTGCAGATTCCATAGGACCTGGGCTTCCTCACAGATTATAGGAGGTCCTCCCAGCAATGGAGGACTTCCTCACAGGACTAGGGGCTCCCTCACAGCACTGGGGGTTCCCTCTCAGCACTGGGGGCTCCCTCACAGCACTGGGGGCTCCCTCACAGCACTGGGGACTTCCTCACAGCACTGGGGACTTCCTCTCAGCACTGGGGGGCTTCCTCTCGGCACTGGGGGGCTTCCTCACAGCACTGGGGACTCCCTCAGCACTGGGGGGCTTCCTCACAGCACTGGGGACTCCCTCAGCACTGGGGGCTCCCTCACAGCACTGGGGACTCCCTCACAGCACTGGGGGCTTCCTCACAACACTGGGGACTCCCTCACAGCACTGGGGACTCCCTCACAGCACTGGGGACTCCCTCACAGCACTGGGGGACTTCCTCACAGCACTGGGGACTCCCTCACAGCACTGGGGGCTCCCTCTCAGCACTGGGGGCTCCCTCTCAGCACTGGGCGCTCCCTCACCGCACTGGGGGCTCCCTCTCAGCACTGGGGGCTCCCTCACAGCACTGGGGGCTCCCTCACAGCACTGGGGACACTCTCACAGCACTGGGGGCTCCCTCACAGCACTGGGGGCTCCCTCTCAGCAGTGGGGGCTCCCTCTCAGCAGTGGGGGCTCCCTCACAGCACTGGGGGCTCCCTCTCAGCACTCGGGACTTCCTCTCAGCACTGGGGGCTCCCTCAGCACTGGGGGACTCCCTCTCAACACTGGGGACTTCCTCTCAGTACTGGAGGCTTCCTCACAGCACTGGGGGCTTCCTCACAGCACTGGGGGCTTCCTCTCAGCACTGGGGGCTCCCTCAGCACTGGGGGCTCCCTCAGCACTGGGGGGCTCCCTCTCAGCACTGGGGGCTCCCTCACAGCACTGGGGGCTCCCTCACAGCACTGGGAGCTCCCTCACAGCACTGGGGGCTCCCTCACAGCACTGGGGGCTCCCTCACAGCACTGGGAGGCTTCCTTTATATCACTGAGGAGCTCCCTCACTGCAATGGGGGGCTTCCTCACAACAATGGGAGCCCTCCTCATGGTATTGGGTGGCTCCCTAACAGCATTGGTGGGGGCTTTATATTTTTGGGGTATTCCCTTACAGCATTAGGGGGCTTCCTTTATATCATTGGGGGCTTAGAGTATTGGGAGGCTTTATATTTTTGGGGGTTACCTCATCATTAGGGGGCTTCCTCACAGTTTTTGGGGGCTTTCTCATAACAATAGCTTCCTCACAGCATTTGGGGTCTCCTTTATATCATTGGGGGACTTTCTCATAGCAGTGTGGGGGGTTCCTCACAGCATGGGGCTTTCGCGTAGTCAACCTTCTCACATGGTGCTCGGTGCTCCAGAAGGATGTCACTGTGGACGAGATGGAAGCCTCGTCACTTATTCTGACTCAGCTCTGGAGTCCCACTACCATTTTCACTGCATTCTCTTGGTCCCAAATGAGTCACTCCGGTCAGCCTGGATTGCAGAGGAAGGGACAAAGACCTCGTGTCTCTGTGTGAGAAATGCCAGAGAGTTGGGGGACGCAGCGACCTCGGCATGTAGTGGACACGGCTGTCTCCCTTGCCGCCCCTTTCCTCCTCACGAAGCCCCATTCTTTTGCTGACATTCACAAGCCAACTGGACGAACGCCGTGGGCAGTCCGCCCTGTGCGTGTCGCCTCAGCAGGGCCCAAGCCAGACTCAGGCCGCGCTTCCAGGTGCCACGAGTGCCTGTGCCGGGTTCTGCCAGGCGGTGCAGCGGGGTCAGGCGGGAGGAAGTGAGACGGGCCCCACTCCTGTTGACCGTTCCACCAGCACCTTCAGTTTGTGGAAGTGGTTGTGTTCGGAGAGCTCTCGACAAAGGTCTCTCTTTGTCCCCTAGGCTGGAGTACCAGTGGTACATAATCATGGCTCACTGCAGCTTCAACCTCCCAGACTCAAGTGATCCCCCTGCCTCAGCCTCCCAAGCAGCTGGGACTACAGGCGCCCGCCACTATGTCCAGCTAATTTTTTTTTTTTAAGTAGAGATGGGTTTCACCATGTTGGCCAGGCTGGTCTTGATCTCCTGACCTCGTGATTCGCCCGCCTCAGCCTCCCAAAGTGCTGGGATTACAGGCGTGAGCCACTGCACCTGACTGAGAGCAGCTTTTTTTTTTTTTTTTTTTTTTTTGAGTCTCAAAAGCAACAGGAAGTTTGATTGAGGTTATATCTGCTTGATTTATATTTTATTTATTTATTTGAGACAGAGTTTCACTCTGTTGCCCAGGCTGGAGTGCAGTGGCGTGATCTCAGCTCACTGCAACCTCCACCTCCCAGGTTGATGCAGTTCTCCTGCTTCAGCCTCTGGAGTAACTGGGATTACAGGCGCCTGCCACCATGCCTGACTTATTTTTTTTTTTTTTTTTTTTTTTAGAAGAGACAGGGTTTTGCCATCTTGGCCAGGCTGGTTTCAAACTCCAGATTGCAAATGATCTGCCCGCCTCAGCCTCCCAAAGTGTTAGGATTACAGGCATGAGCTACTGCCCCAGGCCATTGCTGCATGATTTATAGATAATAACATTTACTGAGAAAACCAGTGGAATCTCTGTAAACTGTTAGAACCACAGGAGGATCCAGAGTCGTTGCCAGATACAGGGTCAGTCTACAGAAACTGGTGATGCTTCTACTGGCAACCCACCAGAAAGTGTAACTGCTCTTGTAACAGTAACCAGAAAACCCAGAAAATGTTCAAAAATTAATCTAACCAGGAAGCTCCCCATAAAGAAGACCATCAGACTTAATCATGGATGGAGGTAAGGGTCTGAGTAAATGAAGAAGATCCCGTGGTCATGGAGGGGAAGATCTGTTAGTATAATGATGGGCTCCTTTAGCCAGATGAGTCCATAAATACATTTAAAAAGTTGTTATAAAGTTGGTCAAGCATGGTGGCTCATGCTGGTAATCCCAGCACTTCGGGAGGCTGAGCCAGGAGGATCGGTTGAGCCCAGGAGTTTGAGGCCAGCCTGGGCAACATAGCGAGACACTGTCTCTATAAAAAACACAAAAATTAGCTGGGCTTGGTGACACACACCTGTAATCCTAGCTACTTAGGAGACAGAGGTAGGATCGCTTGAGCCTGGGATGTTATGGCTATAGTGAGCCACGGCCATGAATGTGCCACCACATTCCAGCATGGGTGACAGAGTAAGACCCTGTCTCAGAATAAAATAAATTTTCTTTTTCTCTCTCCTTTCTTTCTCTCTTTCTCTCTTTCTTTCTTTCTTTCT
>NW_016107427.1:3664997-3668813 GCF_001604975.1 Cebus imitator | reverse complement strand
ACTGCAACCTCTGCCTCCTGGGTTCAAGCAGTCCTTCTGCCTCAGCCTTCTAATTAGCTGGGACTGCAGGCGTGTCCCACCATGCCCAGCTAATTTTTTTTTTTTTTTTTTTAAGAGACCAGATTTCATCATGTTGGCCAGGCTGGTCTCGAACTCCTGACCTTAGGTGATCCGCCCACCTCGGGCTCCTAAAGTGATGGGATTACAGGCGTGGGCCACCGTGCCCAGCCAATATGAAGTGTTTCTTGATAGCATAGACATTATTTTGTTTGCTACCCTGTCCTCAGCACTTAGAACAGCTAGGCATAAAGAAGACATTCAGTAAGCATCTGTGGAGTGAGTGAAGGGCTCTGTGAGCTGTCCCTGCCTTCCCAATGGGCAGTTACCTCAAACTCTTTCCCACTCTGCCTCGTGTGTTGTGACTGCACGATGGATGAGTGCAGTTGACTTGCCTGTTTCCTGTTAGTGGATGGGTAGGTTTGTTTCTGTTTTTTGTTATTGTGAATAAAAAAATTCTTTAGCATCTAGAGTTTCTTGCTAAAAGTTTTTAGTGCCCTTTAAAAGGAGGCTTTGACACAGAAAAGATTATTTAAGTTTATTTCAAAATCAACATTTATTAATGTAGAGAGTTACAGGCTTGATTTTTCTCTATTTTATATAGAAGTTGCTAGTTTTATTCTCTCTAAAAAGTCTCTCTCTTTTTTTTCTTTCTCTCTCTTTTTTTTTTTTTTTTTGAGGCACAATCTTGCTCTGTGAGCCACGGTGGAATGCAGTGGCCTGATCTCAGCTCACTGCAACTTTCGCCTCCCTGGCCCAAGCTTTCCTCTCACCTCAGTCCCCCCAAGTACTGGAGACTACAGGTACACCACCACACCCCAGCTAATTTTTGTATTTTTAGTACTGATAAGGTCTCACCCTGTTGGCCATGCTGGTCTCAAACTCCTGGCCCCAAGTGATCCGCCTACCTCAGCCTCCCAAAGTGCTGGGGTTACAGTTGTGAGCCACTGCGACTGGCCACATTTAGTAAGTTTTAACTTTCACCTTGAAGATAGCCTTTGAACAACTTAAGCTGATCAGACCAAATACATCTTTTTTTTTTCTGAGATGGAGTCTCGCTGTTACTGGCCTGGGCCGGAGAGCAGTGGCACAATCTTGGCTCACTTCAACCTCCGCCTCCCGGGTTCCAGCAATTCTCCTGCCTTAGCCTCCCAAGAAGCTGAGATTACGGGTGCCTACCACGTAGAGACGAGGTTTCACCATGTTGGCCAGGCTGGTCTCAAACTCCTGACCTCAGGTGAACTACCCGCCTCGGCCTCCCAAAGTACTGGAGTTACAGGCATGAGCCGCCATGCCCAGCCAAAATATGTCATTTTTAATGATAGTTCCATTTACAATTTAAACGCCCTTATGCGTTATAACCACTGTAAATATCTGACTATGCAAGTAAAACGTTCTTAAGTAAATCTGATCATTTAAAATTACTGTCCAGGTGTGGTGCCTCATGCCTGTAACTTCAGCACTTTGGGAGGCCAAGATGGGCAGATCACATGAAGTCAGGAGTTTGTGAGCAGCTTGGCCAACATGGTGAAACCCTGTAGCCCTGCATGGGTGCAGGTGCCTGTAATCCCAGCTACTTGGAGGCTGACGTACAAGAACTGCTTGAACCTGGGAGGCAGAGGTTGCAGTGAGCTGAGATTGCGCCACTGCACTCCATCCTGGACAACAGAGCAAGTCTTATCTCAAAAAAAAAAAAAAATTAGCTGGGCGTGGTGGTGGGCACCTGTAATCCCAACTACTTGGGAGGCTGAGGCAGGAGAATCACTTGAACCCAGGAGGCAGAGGTTGCAATGAGCTGAGATCACGCCACTGCACTCCTGTCTGGGTGACAGAGTGAGACTTTGTCTCAAAACAAAAAACAAAAAAACCCCAAAATTATCTACACAGTACATCTCAAGTTCTCAGACTTTGCTCTTAGACCTGGAGTCACTACCTGGTTCTCACTGCTGTGTTCCCAGTGCTGTGAAGAGTGCCTGGCGACCCACAAACTTGAAGACATGAGTGGTATTCACTGTCTGAGTAAATGTCTCTCTTGTACCTTTTAACTAAAAAAGAAGTGTGTGTAATCAGTAACTTAATTACACATTTTAAATTGGAATCAAGGCCAAAATTGAAGATTAATTGGCCAAATTTTCTTAAATACTACCAACACCTTTAAATGCCAAATGCATAGATTATTTTGAAGCTAAACACTAAAATGTCAAACCCTAAACCATTGATAGAGGGGCTAAACAAACTAAGGCAATAATGCAGTTGTCTCCGATGAATAGGGTTCCTTCGGGGCCTCCCCCAGCCCCCTGGACCGTGCCTCCTTGCTTAGTCTCTCTGGGACTGCCTGGCTGCTGGCTTCCCTTCCCACTCATTCCTCTGATCTGGGCAAAGGAAAACACTACTACCACCTGGTGAGATTCAGCCAGTCTGTTTTTTTTTTTTTTTCCCTATTAACATTCTTTGAGTGTATCAGCCAGTCTGTTAACGTCGGATTCCTGTTTCTCCAGAATGCTTACAGATATTAAGATGCCAGCCTGTTAGGTTCTGTCCAGTTTTCATGTTTTTGTCTGCCTTTAAAGTCACAACACTAAAGCTTATATTCCTGGGGTGGTTTTGAGACAAGCAGAACTTTTTTTTGTGGCTGAGTTACAGATGGTGAAACTGCTTTCCAAACCTGTGACACCACGTGTGGCTCACAGGACTGACTCTGCGGAGTTCCAGGTTTTACTTCATCTTTGCTAGCAAAGAGCATTACTTTTGTTTTAAATTTAATAATTGCTATGTGGAAAAAGATATGCTATCTTAATTTTTTTATTTCTTCAATTACTAATGAGTTTTAATATTTCTGTACATGAAGGTTGGAAAGTTGTGTCTTCCTCATTTTAGTCTGGACAGAGCTCTTAAGGTGACAAAGAACTTCAATAAATGATGTGTCCTTTTTTATTGGGTTAAACTGTAGAAATAAAGTAAAATAACTGTGTCTGCTGCTTAAACACTGTGGTATGATACTACATTGGATTGGTAATTCGTTGACTGGGAATTTAGAACCCCATGTTATGTTAAGAAGTTAAGACACTAAGTTTGAAGATCAGAGAAACTTATTTTTTGTGTGGAAGAGGGGAAAGAAGTAGAGATCAATTGATTGTCTCTAAATCTCAGGCCAGCCTTTGGTTTTTATATAATGCCAAGAGGAGCAGTTTTTGAACAAGATGAGCCTGTTGAGCCCTCACTCTTCAGCTGGATGCTTTTAGTTCATTCCGAGTGAATGATAGGTTTCACTGAGTCAGATGCCGCCTTGGGCCTGCCTGCATCTGAGTTGGCTGACAGAGGTCCTGCCCTCAGCACAAGATTGTCACCTGAAGCCTCAGACATCGTGCTGGGATGAACCTTGTAAATTCTATGGGAAACTATTTGTCTGATTGCAGGAAACCTGTTGGGTTTACTACCAAAATGTGGTTTATCCTTATGCTGGAGAGTGGAATTTAGCAAGGAACTCCACAAATTATAGTAATTCACAAATCCACGTGAACAGTGCCTTCTGGAGTGGGCAGAGCCATCCATGGCGGCTCCCTCCGGCTTCTTGCTGTCTGGCAGGAGGGCTGGCTGCCTTGGTGCTCTGCCCTCCTGTTTTTTTCTCATAACATATGTGAGTCCTAAAGAGTTGCCTTTTTCTCTTTTAATTCCTTGCATAGAATTTCCCTGTTCTGTTGTAGGGAAAACACATTTCCAAAGCTTTTCAGGCAAATATGAAGGTTTTTTTTTTTTTTT
>NW_016107427.1:3649850-3663462 GCF_001604975.1 Cebus imitator | reverse complement strand
ACCATGCCCCGCTGATTTTTTGTATTTTTAGTAGAGACAGGGTTTCACCATGTTGACCAGGATGGTCTCGATCTCTTGACCTCGTGATCCACCCGCCTCGGCCTCCCAAAATGCTGGGATTACAGGCTTGAGCCACCGCGCCCGGCGAAGGTTTTCCTTTAGAGTTGTTATACCGGTATAACGCCACCATACCTAGCTAATTTTTATATTTTTCGTAGAGATGGGGTTTTACCATATTGGCCAGGCTGGTCTCGAACTCCAGACCTCAGGTGCCCCACTCGCCTCAGCCTCCCAAAGTGCCGAGATTACAGGTATGAGCCACCATGCCTGGCTGTTTACTTATATTTTTGCCAGTTTTTTTGTAGAGTGCCTCTCAATTTGGGTTCGTGGGCATATCCTGAGCATTGGACTCACAGCTTGCATTTTAGGAAGGGCTGCACAGAAGCCCAGGACAGTGTGTCCTCTTCAGTGCCTCATTTCAAGGAGGCCCATGATGTTAATTTCACCATTTGATTAAGGTGTTTTCTACCACATCTCTCCATCCTGAAGTTACTTGTTTTCCTTTTGTAATTAATAAGTATCTTGGGTCTGGTGCTGTGGTGCACGCCTGTAATCCCAGCACTTTGGGAGGCTGAGGTTGGGGATGGCTTGAGTCCAGGAGTTCAAGACCAACCTGGGCAACAGAGTGACCACTGCCTACAAAAAAATGCAAAAATTAGCCAGGTGTGGTGGCCTGTTTCTGTAGTTCTAGCTACTCGGGAGACTGAGTGTGGGAGGCTGAGACCGCAGTGAGCCAGTCTTGCCACTGCATTCCAGCCTGGGAGATAGAGCAAGAACCCATCTCAGATAAAAAATAAAAAGTATCTTGTGGCAGATACTTTGAGATGGTGCACGTTTCCTTCTCGTCATACTTTCATAAGCTAGTGTTAGCATCCATTGATTCCTGTGTGAAACTACTTCCTGTGCTGGTTGCAAATGCTGATGTTCAAGAGCTGTGTATATATATGTATTTAAATTGGATATACTGGACAAATTTATTTAAAGACACAAACTACCAAATACACAGAAAATTAAATAGACAACCTGAATAGCCCTATATCTATTAAAGAAATTGAATCACTAATTAATAACCTTAGAAGCACCAGCGCCAGATGGTTTCACTGATGAATTTTATAAAACATTTAAAAAAGAAATAATAGAAATTCTTTACAATCTCTTCCAGAAAATAGAAGCAGAAGGAATACTTCCTAACTCATTCTGGGTGATAATCATTACCTTTTTTTTTTTTCTCATTGTTGAGTTTTATTTTATTATTATTTTTTCTTTTTTTCTTTTTTTTTTTAATTGCATTTTAGGTTTTTGGGTACATGTGAAGAACATGCAAGATTGTTGCATCGGTACACACGTGGCAGCCTGATTTGCTGCCTTCCTCCCCTGTATTTATATTTTTAAAGAAAAACTTATTCTAACCCTTGTTAAAGATGGCAAGGCACTTAGTGCTTTGGGAGACCAAGGCAGGATGATAGCTTGAGGCCAGGAGCTTGAGACCAGCCTAGGCAACATAGTGAAACTTAATGTCTACAAAAAAATTTAAAAATTAGCCAAGTGCGGTGGTGCGAGCCTGTAGTCATAGCTCCGTGGGAGGCTGAGGCAGGAGGATCACTTGAGCCCAGGGATTCAAGGCTGCAGTCAGTGTACCACGATTGCACCACTGCACTCCAGCCTAGGTAGCAGAGCAAGACCTTGTCTCAAGAAAGCAGAACAAAGGGCAGGCTATTCAGGATGATCATGGTAGATGTAGGGACTGCTGCAATGGGATTTTGCAGTAGGGGGGACTAGGAGCAGGGGTAGGGGCCATGGATGGAAAATTACCAAGCAGAAACATCAGGTGTGGAGGGTTCTGGCTGCACCGACCTAAAAGCGTTCTGTGGAAGGTAGGCCAGGGAAGGCCCCAGTCTGGACTGTAAACCCTCGGGAGTCCCGATCTCTCTCGAGCAGTGCACTGATGCCAGCATCCCAGATGTGTTTGTTAGTCCATCATCCTTTAGCCAAATGTGCTTGGAAAACCTAGATGGTGAGACTTAAAAATGTCCTGGAGAATTGTCTCCCAACAAAGTGGCTGACCGTGTGTGGCTGTATTGTCACAGACCCTCCCAGATGTGTATGTTTCAAGTTTTGTTCAGTTGGAACTCTTTGGAAGCTGGCACAACTACATAGAAACCCACATAAGTTAGCCACCATGCCAGCTAATTAAAAAAAAATTGTTTTTGTAGAGATGGGGTCTCGCTCTGTTGCCCAGACTAGTCTTTTTTTGGATGGAGTCTCGCTCTTGTTGCCCACGCTGGAGTGCAGTGGCATGATCTTGGCTCACTGCAGCCTCCACCTCCCCGGTTCAAGCCATTCTCCTGCCTCAGCCTCCCGTGTAGCTGGGACTACAGGCGTGCCACCACACCTGGCTAATTTTTTGTATTTTTAGTAGAGATAGGGTTTCACTGTGTTAGCCAGGTTGGTCTCAATCTCCTGACCTCATGATCTGCCTGCCTCAGCCTCCCAAAATGCTGGGATTACAGGTGTGAGCCCCCACGCCCGGCCGGCCCAAGTTAGCCTTGAACTCCTGTGCTCAAGTGATCCTCCCACCTCAGCCTCCCAAAGTAGTGGGATTACAGGTGTGAGCCTCCATACTCAGCTAATTTAGCTAGTTTTTTTTGTTTTGTTTTTTGAGACAGAGTCTCAGTCACCCAGGCTGGAGTGCAGTGGCGTGATCTCGGCTCACTGAAGCCTCTGCCTCCTGGGTTCAAGCAATTCTCCTGCCTCAGCCTCCCAAGTGGTTGGGATTATAGGCGTATGCCACCATGCCCAGCTAATTTGGGTATTTTTAGTAGAGACGGGATTTTGCCATGTTGGTCAGGCTGGTCTCTATCTTCTGACCTCAGGTGATCCTCCTGCCTCAGCCTCCCAAAGTCTTGGTATTATGGGCATGAGTCATAATGCCTGGCCCCATGTGCTGATTATCTCATTTTCTCCAAGCAGACTAGGACTTAGAGATGGTCCCACAAAGCCCCGCTGACCGCTTTGTAGCACCCCTCCACAGGACTAGTGCTGTGTGTCAGCAGACGTCACCTCTGTGAGGATGGAGGCTACTCAGACACAGAGCCTGGCCTCAGGAGCCTTATGTTCCAGCAACCACTTGAATAATAATCATAAAAATTAAAATTGTAAAATAGTTTGTCAATTGTGCATTAAACCAAAAAATTAAAAATTGGCCTTAAGTGGAACAAGGAGATACGGGATGAAGGCAAGCAAATTGTGTGTCCAAAAATGTGTCATGCCAGTGATTATTACCTTCAGGCCAAGTTTATGATTCAGCCTCTTAGAAACATTTTAATTTAGTGCCTACTGACATCAAAGACTGTGCTAGTAGTTGGGGATGCAGCAAGACAAGCTCATGGCCCTTAAGGAACTTGTAGTTCAAATAAACAACTGAAATACTGGGCTGGGCAGAGGGTGCTGTGTGAGGACCCAGCAGGGACAAACTTAACACTGGTGTGGGCGAGATTCATCAGGAAGACTCTCTGGAGAAGGTGATGTGAGTGATGATGCATGGTCCCCTCCTAGCTATGCAGAGAGGGGAGTGTGTCTGGGCAGAGCTGTCAGGCTGGGGATAACCTGGAATGCTGGGGAAGCTAAATGTGGTGATTGCTTTATTTATACAACTTGGAGTATGGAAGGGGGTCATTGAGGGGATGCTGAAGCCTGTGGGTGAAGGTTGGGCAGAGGCGATTTTAAGCATGTGGGTCACATGGTCAGATTTTCATTTTAGAAAGCTGGGAGAATGGGCCTGCTCAGGTGGCTCACACCTTGTGTTAGTTCGTTTTCACACTGCTGATAAAGACATATCCAAGACAGGGCAATTTATAAAAGAAAGGGGTTTAATTGGACTTAAAGTTTCACATGGCTGGGGAGGCCTCACAATTATAGTGGAAGGCAAGGAGGAGCAAGTCATGCCTTACATGGATGGCAGCAGGCAAAGAGAGGAGCACTTGTTCAGGGGAATGCCTCTTTTTAAAACCACCAGATCTTATGAGACTTACTATCACAAGAACAGCACAGAAGAGACTTGCCCCGTGATTCAGCTACCTCCCACCAAGTCCCTCCAATAATACGTGAGAATTCAAGAGGAGATTTGGGTAGAGACACAGCCAACCATATCATTCCACTCCTGGCCCCTTCCAAATCTCACATCATCACATTTCAAAGCCAGTCATGCCTTCCCAGTAGTCCCCCAAAGTCTTAACTCATTTCAGCGTTAACTCAGAAGTCACAGTCCAAAGTCTCATCTGAGACAAAGCAAGCCCCTTCCACCTATCAGGCTATAAAATCAAAAGCAGTTGAGTTACTTCGTAAATACAGCAGGGATATGGGCATTGGGTAAATACAGCCATTTCAAATGGGAGAAACTGGCCAAAACACTGGGGCCACAGGCCCCACGCAAGTCTGAAATCCAGCAGGGCGGTCAAATCTTAAAGCTCCAAAATGATCTCTTGTGACTCCATGTCTCACATCCAGGTGACACACCGATGTAAGAGATAGGTTCCCATGTCTTGGGCAACTCTGTTCCTTTGGCTTTGCAGGATACAGTTTCCCTCCTGGCTACTTTCACAGGCTGGCCTTTAGTGTGTGCAGCTTTTCCAGGTGCACGGTACAAGCTGTCAGATCTACCATTCTGGAGTCTGGAGGATGGTGGCTCTCTTCTCACAGCTCCACAAGGTAGTACCCCAGTAGGGACTCTCTGTGAGGCCTCCAGCCCCACATTTTCTTTCCATACAGTCATAGCAGAGGTTCTCCATGAGGACCCTACCCTTGCAGTCAGCATCTGCCTGGACATCCAGGCATTTCTGTACATCTCCTGAAATCTAGGTGGAGGTTCCCAAACTTCAGTTCTTGACTTCTGTGTACTCTCAGGCCCAATACCACATGGAAACTGCCAAGGCTTGAGACTTGCATCCTCTGAAGCCATAGCCCAAGCTCTACATTTTCAGCTGTGGCTGGAGCAGCTGGGACACAGGACGCCAAGTCCCTAGGCAGCACACAGCATGGGACCCTGGGCCTGGCCCACAAAACCAGTTTTTCCTCCTAGGCCTCTGGGCCTGTGATAGGAAGGGCTGCTGTGAGGACTTCTGACATTTCCCCATTGTCTTGGGGATTAACATTTGGCTCCTTGTTACTTATGCAGATTTCTGCAGCCAGCTTGAATTTCTCCTCAGAAAATGGGATTTTCTTTTCCATCACATTGTCAGGCTACAAATTTTCCAAACTTTCATGCTCTGCTTCCTTTATAAAGCCAAATGCTTTCAACAGCACCCAAGTCACCTCTTGAATGCTTTGATGCTTAGGAATTTCCACCAGATACCCTAAATCATCTCTCAAGTTCAGACCTCCACAAATCTCTAGGGCAGGGGCAAAATGCTGCCAGTCTCTTTGCTGAAACATAACAAGAGTCACCTTTGCTCCAGTTCCCAACAAGTTCCTCGTCTCCATCTGAGAGCACCTCAGCCTGGACTTTATTGTCCATATTGTTATCAGCATTTTGGTCAAAGCCATTCAGCAAGTTTCTAGGAAGTTCCGAACTTTCCCTCATTTTCCTGTCTTCTTCTGAGCCCTCCAAACTGTTCTAGCCTCTACCTGTTACCCAGTTCCAAAGTTGCCTCTACATTTTCAGGTGTCTTTTCAGCAGTACCGCACTCCTGGTACCAGTTTACTTTGTTAGTCCATTTTCATGCTGCTGATAAAGACATACCCAAGACTGGGCAGTTTTCAAAAGAAAGAGGTCTAATGGATTCACAGTTCCACATGGCTGGGGAAGCCTCACAATCATGGTGGAAGGCAAGGAAAAGCAAGTCATGTCTTACATGGATGGCAGCAGGCAAAGAGAGGAGCTTGTGTGCAGGGGAATGCCTCTTTTTAAAACTATCAAGTCTCATGTGAGACTCATTCACTATCACAAAAGCAGCATGGGAAAGACCTGCCCCTCATGATTCAATTACCTCTTACTGGGTCCCTCCCACAACACGTGGGAATTCAAGATGAGCATTGGTTGGGGACACAGCCAGACCATATTACACCTGTAATCCCAGCCTTTTGAGTTGCTGAAGCAGGATAATTGCTCAAGCCCAGGAATTCAAGACCAGCCTGAGCAATATAGCGAGACTTCTTCTCTACAAAAAATAAAAAAAGTTAGCCAGCATTGTGGTGTGGGCCTGTAGTTCCTGCTATTTGGGAGGCTGGGGTACGAACATCCCTTGAGCTCAGGAAGTTGGGGCTGTAGTGAGCTACAGTTGCACTGCAGTCCAGCCTAGCTGGCAGAACAAGACCCTGTCTCTAAAAAAAAGGAGAAAAGGCCAGGTGCAGTGGCTCACGCCTGTAATCCCAGCACTTTGGGAGGCTAAGGTGGGTGAGGTAGATCACAAGGTCAGGAGATTGAGACCATCCTGGCCAACATGGTGAAACCCTGTCTCTGCTAAAATACAAAAATTAGCTGGGTGTGGTGGCACATGCCTGTAGTCCTAGCTACTCAGGAGGATAAAGCAGGAGAATTGTTTGAACCTGGGAGATAAAGGTTGCAGTGAGCTGAGATTGTGCCACTGCACTCCAGCCTGGAGACAGAGCAAGACGCCATCTCAAAAAAATAAAAAGGAGAAAGAAAGCATGGAGAATGGACTGGTAGAGGGCAAGACTAGAGGCTCATACAACCAGGTAGGAGACTGCTACCACCATCAAGGTGTGAGGTGATGGCACTGAATGGAGCCACTCCTTGTGGTGAAGGGGAGCAGATGGAAGTGAAATTGGAGAGAAAGCAGGGATTTGGAGGAGAGCCAGGTTATGGTCAAGGCAGAGACCTGTTAGGAGAGATTCAGTGACAAGTTTGCAGATGTGTGGGTCTCTGTCAAAACGGGAGTCTTGGGGAAGAATTTATGAAGTGTTTCCATATATATATATATATTTTTTTTTTTTTTAATTTTTTAATTTTTTTTAATTTTTTTTCAAATTTTGAGACAGAGTCTCACTCTGTCACCCAGGCTGGAGTACAGTGGTGCAATCTTGGCTCACTGCAGCCTCTGCCTCCTGGGTTCAAGCAATTCTTCTGCCTCAGCCTTCCGAGTAGCTGGGACTATAGGTGCGCGCCACCACTCCCGGCTAATTTTTTGTAGAGCTTGGGTTTCACCATGTTGACCAGGATGGTCTTGATCTCCTGACCTCATGATCTGCCCGCCTCAGCCTCTCAAAGTGCTAGGATTACAGGTGTAAGCCACGGCTCTCTGCCTGTTTCCTCATATTTTAATTGCACGTATTCCATTTCACGGGTTATCATTATCTGTTTTACCAGGCTTCTGTTGAAAGTGTTTTCCAGCCTTTTCTGTTACCAGTGGCTCTCCTGCCGTGTTGCAGGGTGTACCTGTGTCGATAGGATTGCCCTGGGCCGTGGGAGTGCTCCGCCACAGCCTCCTCCCTGCAGGCTCTCCTGCTCATCGGCAGCAGGCTCAGCCCCCGCTTCCTTGGCGTTCAGCTGTCCTTGCCATGGCTGGCACTCCCACGTCCTTGGTCCTCCTTTTCCCTGTGGCTTTGGGGGCATTGCCTGGTTCTCTTGCTGTCCCCTGGCAGCTCCTCATCCTGTGCTGGGTCCTCCTGTCTCCCTGTCTCCATGAACTGCAGACTGTCTTCTAGCACGGTCTGTCCTCTTCCTGGATGGTCTTATCAAGTCTTAAGGCTTTAATCACAGTAAATATCTAAAAATAAAGTTTTAGCCACCATTCTGGCAGATTTTTTTTATTATTATTATTGTAGGGACAGGGTCTTGCTATGTTGCCCAGGCTGGTCTTAACCTGGACTAAAGTGATCCTCCCACGTCAGCCTCAAAGTGCTGGGATTACAGGCATGAACCACCATGCCCAGTTGGACATACATATCTTTTGGAGGACACAGTTCAACCCCCAACATGTACTAACCATACTTGGATGATGGCCAAATTTGTGTTTAGAGTCTAGACTCCCTTACTCAGAGTTTTAATGTGGGTGTCTGAGAAGCATCTCAAACCTAAAATGTCCCAGCATGCTCTCCCCTCCGAGGCCACAGAAGCTGCTCGTGTTGACTGTGCCCCTTCTCTTGAACCCACTGATTGTACCCTATCTCGTGCACATTCACTGGGCCCCTCCCTTGTACTTATTGACTGTGCCCCCTCCTTTGTACCCATGACTTTGCTCCCTCCCTTTTACCCATTGACTGTGCCCCCTTGATGGCTCCAAAATGATGCTTTTAAGGGCGAGTCCTAGCTCAGCCTCTGGCCATCTCAGTGGCTGTGGCCACATTGCTCAGGCTTCTCAGGTGTAAGTGGCATCACAGCAGTGCCTCCCTCAGGTGTTGTGAGGGCACATGGCGCTAGAATGGCTACTGTGCTCAGGAGGTGGCCTGGCTGCTGCCACTGCTGCTGCTGTGAGCACCCGACTCAGAGTTCCTTTTAACCATCTCACTCAGGATAGGGTGGTAGTCTGGCATCCTGCAAGGCTTAGACAGGACTTCTTTCCGTTTCACACGGTCTCCTAAAGTGCTGCTTTCCTTGATGTTCTTGCTAATTCAGAACAAGTGGCACGACTGCCCTTGACCTCTACATGACCTTCTCAGGGCGGCCCAGACTCTGAATGTCTGTGACCCGCACCAGCAGTGGTGAGGCCGTGCCGGCTGTGGTCCAGCCTGGCTGCCCTCCCCCGCTCTGCAGGTGCTGCTCATGTTCCTGCTCCATCCTTCCAGCTCATCAGTGGCATTTTGTGGTTTTCTGTTGTCATTAAGCAAGTGTGCTCCTACTTACCTATCTGTATGATGTGCACGTGTTTACAAGCATGCCCGCCTCAGTCTCCCAGAGCACCTCTTTTCCATCCCTGTCCTAGGCCTCTGTGTTAGCCGCTCGTCTCTTTCAAACACCAAACACCCTGATCTCCGCGTGCCTCTCGAGTCTCGTCCGAAATAGCATCTTCTCAGGGAGGCCTGCTCTGACCACACGGCCCGGGAAGGCAGCCCAGGCACCCTCTCACTTCACCCTCTGCCCATCCTGGGCCCTGTGCCTTGTGTCTCCTCCTTGGCTTGTTTGTTCCAGGAGGGCTGAGGCCCTGGCTGTCATGCTCACTGCTGCCCCTTGGGCCCAGCACACTGCCTGGCATGTGCAGGCATTGATTTGATGTTCGTTGGGCAATGAACGACTGGCTGCAAATGTAATAGCAAGTCAGGGCCCAGCACAGGAAAATAAGTGCTGTGTCAGTGAAGGGCTGCTAAGTAGGATTTGGCTTATCACATACTGTTAAGGCTAACTTTTTTCTCTCTGTGTAAAAATATGAATTTTTAAAAATCGGATGTTGTGGAATGAAGGAAACAAAACAAAACCAAAAAAAATGCTCTACGACTATTAACTGATATTTTTCTGGTTTTGTTCTCCAGATACCATTCGCTTTTCACTCAAGATGATTTGATGTCTTATAGAACTCTGGTGAACCATGATGGCTACACAGACATTAAGTATAGACAGCTATCAAGATGGGCAACAGGTGAGCTTGAACTTGATTCTGCATTCTGGCTACAAATCAACCTGACACTCAAGCATGGACATTGCTTTGTATACTTATAATTCAATTGCCATGAGATTGCATGCTCAGCATTAGTGTATTACGCATTTATTGTACGTTTGTGTTCAGAGAAATATGCCATAGAATAATTAACATTATTTCCTTAACTGATGCCGAAATTGCCAGGACTCTTGACTTCCCTAAGTCATGACAGTTTCTTGGGAATTTACTGTCAGTGTTAATGTCAGTGTTAATTAGCATTGTTACTTTGAAAGAAAACGTGGCTGATTTTCACGATGACAGATTCCCATGTTGACTGGTGGCTCTTCTGAGTCTCTAACTGGATCAGCCTTTGAATGGGAATCCTGTGGCTTTGTCTCCCTGGTGGGCATGAGAGGGGCTGTCCCAGCGATGGATTTGCAAGGTTCCCGTGCTCCATGTTTGTGCCTTGCTCATGCTGGATGGTTGTGCCGTACACAGGCAGCTCGCCATTGCCCTCCCACTATAGATGAGACTTTGTTTTCCTGGGAGCTATAGTGTTTTGTGCTTTTGAATATCTGAGTGTTTTGTGTTCTGTGACCTGAATGAATTGAGGAGCAAGAGGATTGAGGCTTGGCTGAGGCCCTTGCTGTCTTTCTTGGCCTTCGATCGTGCTAAACACTGTGTTCTCCATTTTCGCGCTCCTAAGACATACCTGGAAAAAACAAAAACGAAAACCAAACACTGCATTCTGAGCCCACTGGCACTTGGCTCATCATCCCACTGACTCTGGAGCCAGTGAAGGGATTTGGCCCTGCCCTTTACTTTCCTGCCCAGCAGGCAGGGTCAGTGCAGTGCCCCCTCGGCTCTCCTCCCCACCTCGAGGACTTCGATGGCAAGGGTCAGACTCCGGGTGACTCACTGGAGCCATGTTGATGAGTTCTGAGGAGGGATTAGAAGCTGGGGCGCTAGGACCCGTTTTCCTGGTGGTTGATTTTACCAACAAGTCCTTGTTCAGTGCCTGTTGCAGATTTTTGGTAGTGGTAGTGTTTTTGCTTTGTATAGCAATTAAAGGAGGGAAATTCTGTGTAGTCACCCTGCTTCCTTAGCCTAGAAGTCCTTAGTCCTTTGGTATTTCCAATTGATCTTTTTTTTTTCTAAAATGCAAATCTAATGATGTCCCTCCTGAGCTCTCCAGTGACTCCCTGTGGATTCCTGTGGGTTTCATGCAAAGACTGGGCTGCCCTGTGGTCCGAATCAGGCAGCCCCTCTGGACCCCAGGCCATCCCCAGCATCTCTTCCTGGCATGCCTTGGGCAGCTCTCTGCCTGCCATGGGGCACAGTATTCACTGTTCCCATCATTCTTCTCCCTCCTGCCTGCCTGGTCTTTGCTCTGACCCCACCTCTGCCTCCTGTGCATGGTGATTGCCTCTGACAGCCTGGGACAGCAGTGCTTGCTACTGGCCACCTCCTCCCAGGCAGCTGAGCCGGGTGCAGATGACACTGGGAGTGCTACCCTTTTCATGCCCGAGTGCTTCCCCAGGGCCTGGGAAGTGTTTTATCAGCACTGTTTTAAATAAGCATGGAAATAGATCTACAGCATAGATATATCATAATTATTTTGCCATTTTTCCAAGGTTGAACACATTTAGGGTTCTCTCTTTTCATAATCTTTTTTTTTTTTTTTGAAATACTGAAATGAATCTTTTGAGGCTTTTATTTATTTATTTAATTTTTTATTATTTATTTATTTTGAGACAGAGTTTTGCTCTGTTACCCTGGCTGGTGTGCAGTGGCACAATCTCAGCTTCCTTCAACCTCTATCTCCCAGGTTCAAGCGATTCTCCTGTCTCAGCCTCCTGAGTAGCTGGGATTACAGGTGTATGCCACCACGCCCGGCTAATTTTTTTGTGTTTTTAGTAGAGATGGGGTTTTACCATGTTGCCCACACTGATCTCGGACTCCTGACCTCAGGTGATCCGCCCACCTCAGCCTCCCAAAGTGCTGGGATTGCAGGCTCCAGCCACCGTGCCTGGTCATTATTATTATTATTTTTTGAAATGGAGTCTCGCACTGTCACCCAGGCTATAGTGCAGTGGCGTGGTCTTGGCTCACTGCAATCTCTGCTTCCTGGGTTCAAGCGATTTTCTTGCCTCAGCCTCCGGAATAGCTGGGACTACAGGCGTATACCACCACGCCCAGCTAATTTTTGCATATTTTTAGTAGAGATGGGGTTTCACTATGTTGGCCAGGATGGTCTCGATCTCTTGACCTCATGATCTGCCTGCCTTGGCCTCCCAAAGTGCTGGAATACAGGTATGAGCCACCGCACCCAGCCTTTTTTTTTTTTTTTTTTTTTTTTTTTTTGAGCTGGAGTCTCACTCTTTCGCCAGGCTGGAGTGCAGTGGCATGATCTTGGCTCACTGCAACCTCTGCCTCCCAGGTTCAAGTGATTCTCCTGCCTCAGCCTCCCAAGTAGCTTGGCCTATAGGCGCATGCCACCACGCTCAGCTAATTTTTGTATTTTTAGTAGAGACGGGGTGGCACCATGTTGGCCAGGATGGTCTCAATCTCTTGACCTCATGATCCGCCCTCCTCAGCCTCCCAAAGTGCTGGGATTACAGGCGTGAGCCACTGCGCATGGCCTCTTTAAGGCTTTTTATACATGCTGGCAGATCACCTTATAGAAATACTGCGTCCACTTAGGCTTCCTTGCTTGTATTTTTTTTAAGAGAAAGAAAAGCAGTTTTCCTAGTGTGTTGTCCCATTTAAAGGCAGCAGAATAGAAGTTATCTTACTCCAAAAACAAGAAGTTGGAGGGAAGAGAGCACAGGGCTGGAGGGTGTGAGAGGCGTCCTATGGGGGTGGGCATTCATGGCAGGCCCCAGTCTGTCTGGTCGGTGGGGATGGCCCCGCCCCCACTGCCCCAGGCTGCTTCCTTAAGGGACAGAAGCATGGCCAAATCCACCGTGGGAGAGATGGCCCAGTCCTGGTCCTGAGGAAGCTGAGGTCAGGACAGTCTAATCTATTGCTCATAGATAACTAGAGCTTATTGCCACAAAATTTTGTTTTTGCAAACTGATTTTTTTTTAATGATTTAAATACTTTTTACCTAAATGACAAAGGCATCACTTGTTTAAAGCAGTTTAAATGATAGTGTCTTTTAAGGCTTTAAGTAAACACAGCTGATCTTTTCCTTTCTAAATGCAGTGAAATTTTTATGGCTATGTTGGCTGACGTTTGAGGGTAGATATGGGAGAAGCTCAGCCCTGTCACAAATATGTAGCATATGGAGTTAAGTTGTTTCTGTGACATGGTGAGAAGACCTTAGACTATTTGTTGATGCTTCTCTGGCTGTCATATTATTAAGCGTGAGGATATATAGCGATAGATGGAAGAGTAAGAGTGCATGTGGCGGTCCCCTTCAGTAGGGCATCGTCAGTGTTATTTTAAAAATAGTGAGTATTTCACAGACATTGGTTATCTCAGTTCTTAGGCAGTTTGGAAATTTGACCTTTATCTGCCTTAAAGCACATTAAATTGGAAGCTGTTTTGTTGGCAGCATTCTTTCCATGGATAGCAGTCACACTGCTGTCTGGCAGTTCCCCACTCTGATTGCATTCCTGTGGAGCATGGAGTACCTAGTAGTGGTTTGTGTTTGGTAATAAGAATTATCTTCCTCCTTTTACAGATGCAAGTAGTAACAGAGTTAAAGACAGAACAAGATCCAAACTGCTCTGAACCTGATGCAGAAGGAGTGAGCCCTCCCCCCGTGGAGTCTCAGACCCCGATGGATGTGGACAAGCAGGCCATTTATAGGTAGCGCCGGGGGTGCCAGCTGTGGGGGCGCTCAGAGGAGTGAGGAGCATCGACGAGTTTGTTAAAAGGAACACTGTAGAGCCGGGTGCAGTGGCTCACACTTGTAATCCCAGCGCTTTGGGAGGCTCAGGCAGGTGGATCACCTGAGGTCGGGAGTTCGAGACTAGCCTGACCAACATGGAGAAACTCTGTCTCTACTAAACATA
>NW_016107427.1:3632091-3649120 GCF_001604975.1 Cebus imitator | reverse complement strand
GGGAGGCTGAGGCAGGAGAATCGCTTGAACCCGGGAGGTGGAGGTTGCGGTGAGCCAATATTGCACCATTGCACTCCAGCCTGGACAACAAGGGCGGCGAACACTGTCTTAAAAAAGAAAAGAAAAAGGAACACTAGCGTTAGTAGCAAGGCAGAGTCATGAGGTGTCTTATGATGTGATGACTGCTCGGCTGAAAATGTTCTCAGATTACAGTGTTCTTTCTGGCCGGGCATGGTGGCCCATGCCTGCAATCCCAGCACTTTGGGAGGCTGAGGCAGGTGGGCCACTTGAGGTTAAGAGCTTGAGACCAGCTTGGCCAACATGGTGAGACCTGTCTCTACTAAAAATACAAAACATTAGCCAGGCATGGTAGCACATATCTGTATTCCCAGCTACTAGGGAGGCTGAGGCAGGAGAATAACTTGAACTGGGGAGGCAAAGGTTGCAGTGAGCTGAGATCTTGCCACTGTACTCTAGCCTGGGTGACAAGAGCAAAACTTTGTCTCAAAGAGAAAAAAAAGATGTTATTTTTAATACCTAAAAATAAAGTTTTAGAATATAAATCTATAAATATGAATTTTGTATGACCTTGCAAAAAGAAATATTCAGGCCCAGATGATTTCACTGAGAATTCTACCGACATATAAAGAGGAAAGAGCAGCAAGTCTGCAGTCTCTCTCAGGAAGAAGAGGAGGAGGGAAGGCTTCCCACCTCATTTTATAATTGACATCACTCCGACGCCAAGACCAAGGACAATACCACATCAGGAAAATACAGGTCAAATAACCTTCATGAACTTAGATGTAAAACTGATCAATAAAATACTAATACATCAATTCTAGCAGTAGTAAACAGAATAATACCTAGCGACCGAGTCAAGATTTTCCTGGGAATGCAAGACTGCTTTAGTATTTAACAGTCAGTCAGGCCAGGCATGGTGGTTCACGCCTGTAACCCAGCACTTTGGGAAGCTGATGTGGATGGATCACCTGAGGTCAGGAGTTCAAGACCAGACTGGCCAACATGGTGAAACACCATCTCTATCAAAAAAGTACAATTAGCCGGGTGTGGTGGCGCATGCCTCTAGTCCCAGCTACTCTGGAGGCTGAGGTGGGAGAGTCACCGGAACCTGGTAGGTGGAGGTTGCAATGAGCTGAGATCATGCCACTGCACTCCAGTCTGGGTGACAGAGTGAGATCCTATCTAAAAAAAAAAAGTATTTTTTTAAAGTTCAGCATAGAGTTATACATGACTGTCTCTACCAAGCTAGCTTTGCAATGTACCGCTTTTGGTCAAAATACACTCCGGCTAATGCCTTCTTCCAGCTGGCTGTCTTCCTGCCTGCTCTGTGTCATCAAAGGGGGGTCCCTTACTGCATTATCAAGGAGAAGGCAAGACTGGGACATCTAGCCCACAGGAAGACCTGCACCACTGTCACCTTCACTTAGGTTAACTGCGAAGACAAAGGCACTTTGGCTAAGCTGGTGGAAGCTAACAGGACCAATTACAATGAGATCCGCCATCACTGGGGAGGCAGTGTCCTGGGTCCCAAGTCTGTGGCTCGTATCGCCACACTCGAAAAGGCCAAGGCTAAAGAGCTTGCCACTAAACTGGGTGAAATGTACACTGTTGAGTTTTCTGTACGTAAAAATAATTAAAACAATACAAATTTTTCTTAAAAGTTATGTATGACTCAGCAGTTCTACTCCTATGCACATATGTACCCAAGACAAAGGAAAACAAAGTCCACCAAACATGTGTACAGGAATCTTCATAGCGCTAACATGGCCAATAGGTGGCAACAACGCCCATGCCCATCAACTGATGAATGAACAGACACATGATGGCATCTCCATGCAATGCAGTAATATTCAGCATAAAAAGTAATGGAGTGGCCGGGCACAGTGGCTCATGCCTGTAACCCAGCACTTTGGGAGGCCAAGGCAGACGGATCACCTTAGGTCAGGAGTTTGAGACCAGCCTGGCCAAAATGGTGAAACCTTGTTTCTACTAAAGATACAAAAATTAGCTGGGCATGATGGGTGCCTGTAGTCTCAGCTACTTGGGGAGGCTGAGTAGGAGAATTGCTTAAACCCAGGAGGCAGAGGTTGCAGTGAGCTGAGATCGTGCCACTGCACTCCAGCCTGGGCAACAGAGTGAGAGTCTGTCTCCCCCACCACACCCCCCCAAAAAAAGGGATAAAGTACTGATACCTGTTACAACATTGGTAAGCCTTAGACACATTATGCTGTGGGAAACAGGCCAGACACCATGGTCACATGTTAGACAATTCCCATTTATATGAGGTGTATACACAACAATAACAAAAATGTCTAGAAGAGGCGAACACATAGAGATAGCAAGTAGGTTTTAGCAGGCCGGTGTTTGGGAAAAAGTGGAGAATGACTGCCATTGGATACAGGGTTTCTTTGGGGGGATGATGGAAGTGTTCTAAAGTTGACTGTGGCAATGGCTGCACAACTCTAAAAACCGCTGAGTTGTGTACTTTAAATGGATGAACTGTATGGTATGTGAATTTTAACCCAACAGAGGTGTTACATGAAGCAGTGCAGGCGCGCATACGAAGACATTCTCATAGCGATGTAGAACGTAAATTTCTTCTTTTTTCTCTTTGCTCCTCAGACATCCACTATTTCCATTGTTAGCTTTGTTGTTTGAAAAATGTGAGCAATCCACACAGGGCTCCGAGGGCACGACTTCTGCCAGTTTTGATGTAGATATCGAAAATTTCGTAAGGAAGCAAGAGAAGGAAGGGAAGCCCTTCTTTTGTGAAGATCCAGAAACTGATAATTTAGTAAGTAAAATACATTTTATTTTTATTTTTCAAAATGTGAAATCTGTTCATGAAATTTAAACTTCTAAGTAGAACTTTAGACTGCTTGCAGTTCTTCTAAAAGAAAGACTCATGCAACTATAAAATAACTTACTTTTATGATGTGTGTAACGTGGATATCCCCAAGTCTTCAGCCTTTTCTAGGTATCCTTTATTTATTTAGTTTTTATTTTTAAGTTTATTTTATTTTTGTTAGACACAGGTCGTGCTGTGTTGCCCAGGGTGGTCTCAAACTCCTAGCCTCAAGCAATCCTCCATCCTCAACTTCTGAAGGCCCAACCTACACTTTCCTTTAAAAATCAAATAAAATGAGCCAGGCGTGGCGACTCATGCCTGTAATCCCAGCAGTTTGGGAGGCCGAGGCAGGCAGATCATCTGAGGTCGGGAGTTCGAGACCAGCCTGACCAACATGGAAAAACCCCACCTCTACTAAAAATACAAAATTAGCCGGCGTGGTGGCACATGCCTGTAATCCCAGCCACTCGGGAGGCTGAGGAAGGAGAATTGCTTGAACACGGGAGGTGGAGGTTATGGTGAGCCGAGATTGCGCCGTTGCACTCCAGCCTGGGCAAGAAGAGCGAAACGCTGTCTAAAGAAAAATAAATAAAATCGTTTGAGCCTCCTTGCTAAATGGGCATGGAGATTGGGTTCTCTGTACAGTGTCTGTAAAGGTCCGCGGGGTGGGGTTGGGGTGCTCGGGCAGCCTGCCTGTGCCCCACGTCTGTCCTTTGTTTATCATGGACATGGACACAGGCTTTATTCTCCAAGACAGCTCTGTCTCAAGGCTGACACTGATTTGCGGTGCCCTCTTCCCAGGTCCAGGGTTCCAAAATCCAAAGTTTTCTGTGCTCTCCAAAGGCAAGCGAGAACTCCTTGGTTCCATCGTCACCGGAGTGCCCTGAGCGAGCTGCGCCTGAGGCACCTGTACGGCGCTGTCAGCACGGTCTGGGCAGGCCGCGCTCTGAGTCTGCTCTACTGCCGGAGTATAACCCCATGTTTGCTTCCCAGCTCGGGATACACAAGGAACCAGCATCAGGGAACCTTCACTGGGTCCCCTTTGAGCCATCTTGGTCCCACATCAAAACCCTGGTCAGGGCCTTCAGCAGAAAGGGTTTTTTGAAAACTCATTTTTCCTGAATAAATTGCTGAGATCTTAGTTTTTAAAAAAATTCTCAGTATATGCTCGATGCTTACCGCCAAATAGATTTTGTGGGGAATTACCTGACTTGGGTCTGTCACCTTCTCCCTGAAATGATACTGACAGTGCATGCTCTTTGGGGGTGAGGATCAGAAGCTCTCTCCACCCCTGAGTCTGTGGTCTGCATCCAACTTCCCATTGGCCCACACCTGGCTTGGCCCTGTGAGTAGAGCACAGGTGTCCTCTACACCCCACCAGGCTGGCAGGGACCAAGGTTCTCCTGACTGGTGAGTGTTTAGCACAGAGCCTTCCAGAGCTGGATGCGCTATCATTTTTGTTATTGATTGATTCATTTATTCACTGCATAGATACCTATGAATTACTACCACCAGGTTTACAGGTGAAGGAGCTGGGCCTCAGAGCTGCTGATTCATAGGCAGCTGGTGCTTATGATAATGGTTGCATTATTGGTATTATCTATTGCTGTGGGACAAATTACCCCAGAACGTAGTAACTTAACACAAAACTATACAACTTTGGCCAACCACGGTGGCTCACGCCTGTAATCCCAGCACTCTGGGAGGCTGAGCCAGGTGGATCACCTAAGGTCAGGAGTTCATGACCAGCCTAACCAACATGATGAAACCTAATCTCTACTAAAAATACAAAAATTAGCTGGGTGTGGTGGTGCATGCCTGTAATCCTAGCTACTCAGGAGGCTGAGGCATTAGAATCGCTTGAACCCAGGAGGCGAAGGTTGCAGTGAGCCGAGATCGCACCACTGCACTCCAGCCTCCAGCCTCCAGCCTGGGCAATAAGAGCAAAACTCTCTCAAAAAAACAGAAACAAAACAAAACAAAAAAACTATACAACTTTTAGAAAAATCACAAGAGAAAATCTTTAGGATCTAGGACTAGGCGAAGAGTTCTTAGACTTGACACCAAAATTGCACTTGATGAAAATGTGGAACCACCTGGGGGAAGTATGGATGTATCCCTATTTTAGAGACAGGAGTGGATGAGGTGAGTCACTTGTCCTGAGCAAGTGAGTGGCAGGGCTAGGCTTTGGCTCACAGCCCACACACCTAGCACTGGGACACGCTGAGGTCAGCACCACCACCTTTGTCTTCCTGGCACACCAGATGCAGCCGAATACCAAAGCCCAGGTCAGTGGCACTGGAGCAGCTCATCAGTTCATAGGATTCTGATGTGATTCCACTTTGGTTACTGGCAGTGAAGATGGTTCCATCTAATGACAGAGCTGGTATGTGTGATCATGATAACTTACAATGATGCTACCTTTTTCTCTGAAAGGCTTCATTTTCTCTGCCCTAGATGGTAAAAGCAATCCAGGTTTTGCGCATTCATCTTCTTGAGCTGGAAAAGGTTAATGAACTCTGCAAAGATTTCTGCAGTCGATACATTGCTTGTCTGAAAACGAAAATGAACAGTGAGACACTGTTGAGTGGAGAGCCTGGAAGCCCGTACTCCCCCGTGCAGTCCCAGGTACTTACACTGCGGTTCTTGCTTTACCTCTGCCACCGTGAACATCTGCACTGACTCATGAGACCACCAGCTCTTTCAGAATTCACTGGGTCATCTTAATGGCGTTCTACAGGAAGGACCCTCTAGTCTCTGACCCAGCCTGGTCTGGAAATGAACTCCCTCAGGGTATGAAGTGAGTCCTCAGTCTGCCTACTGGGCCCCATCCCATGTTTATGGAGGGTACAATTCCATTCATTTCTTTCTTTTATTTCTTCTTAAGATACTTTGTTTGTTCTTTTAAAAAGCTGTGTAAAATATACGTAATACAAATGTACCATCTTAGCTCTTTTACAATGTACAGTTCAGTGCATTAAGTGTATTCACACTGTTGTGCAACTGTCAATGCCAGCCATCTCCAGAGCTTTCTCATCTCAAACCCAAACTCTGACCCCTTAAACACTCATTCCCTAGTCCCCCTGCCCTCGCCCCTGGCACCCACCATTCTATCTGTCTCTGTGAATTTGACCACTCCAGGTCTCTCATGTTAAATGGAATTATTGTACAGTGTTTGTCCTTTTGGGTCCTTTGCTTATTTCATTCATCAGAATGCCTGTAAGCTTCATCCATGAGGAAGCACTATGGTGTTTTAGCCATTCTGATGATACGTAGTAATGGTAATATTTCTTTGTGGTTTTAATTTTCATTTCCCTGATGACTAATGATGTTGAACATTATGCCCTCTGTGTATTTTTTTTTTTCTTTTGAGATGGAGTCTTGCTCTGTCGCCCAGGCTGGAGTGCAGTAGTGCAATCTTGGCTTGTTGAAACCTCCACCTCCCAGGTTCAAGCAATTCTTCTGCCTTAGCCTCCCGAGTAGCTGGGATTGCAGGCACCACCATGCCCAGCTAATTTTTGTATTTTTAGTAGAGTTGGGGTTTCACCATGTAGGACAGGGTAGTCTCGAACTCCTGACTTTGTGATCCACCCACCTTGGCCTCCCAAAGTGCTAGGATTACAGGTGTGAGCCACTGCAACCGGCCCGCTCTATGTATTTTCTCTGGTAAAATATCTACTTATGTCTTTTGCCTATTTTCTAATTGGATTTTTTTTTTTAACTTCTGAATGTTGAGTGTTCTTTGCTAATTATAGATACTAGTTCTCCGTTGGATATATGGTTTGCAAATGTTTTCTCCAACTCTATAGTAGCTAAGTATCTTTTTCATCCTCTTAACAGGCCTTTTTTAGAGCTAACGTTTTTAATCTTAATAAAGTTCAATTTATTAGGTTTTCCTTTTATGGATCATTCTTTTAGTGTCAAGTCTAAGAATTCTTTGTCTATCCCTAGATCTCAAAGATTTTGTCTTATTTTTTTTCCTAAAAGTTTTTAAGTAGAGACAAAGTCTCACCACACTGCCCAGGCTGGTTGCAGACTCCTGGGCTCAAGTGTGAACCACCATGCCCGGTCTCCTAAAAGTTGTATAGTTTTACATTTTATGTTTATTTTAACCGTGATCCATTTCGAGTTGGTTTTTGTATGAAGTGTGAGGTTCAGGTCGGCTATGGACGCCCATTTGTCCCAGCACTATTTATTCAGAAAGCTGTTTTCCCCATGGGGCAGCTTTTGGCACCTTTATCAAAAATCAGTCGGGCATATTTATGGGGCCTGTCTGTGTTCTGCTCTGTTGATCTGTCTGTCCCACAGTCTTGATTACTGTAGCTATGGAATGAGTCTCAAAACTGGGTAGACTGTTTCTGCCCACCCTGTTACTCCTTTTCAAAATTGTTTTAGCTATTCTGATTCCTTTGACTGTCCACATGCATTTTAGAATGCTCTTGTCTAGAGCTGCAAAAAAATCTTACTGAGATCTTGATAGGAATTGCATTACACCTGTCTATCAATGTGGGGAGAATTGGCGTCTTTATTGTGTTGAGTTTTCCAATCCACAAGTATGGCATGTCTCTCCACTGATTGACAACTCTGATTGCTTTCCTCAGTGTTTTACAGTTTTTGACACATGCGTTTTTAGAATTATACCCAGCTGTTTCCTTTCCTGGCCTGTGCCATCTTGGGAAAAAGCAGCAAGAGCAGACATCCTGGCCTTGTCACTGCCTTAGGTGACATCCTTCAGTCACTCACTGTTCATGATGTCAGTTGCAGGTTTTTTCTAGATCCTCCTTATCAAGTTGAGGAAGTTCCCTATTTTGCTTTTCTTCTGAGAGATTTTATTTTGTTCAATTTTGTTAAGTGCTTTTCCAGCACTGATTGATACGATTATGTGATTTTTCTTCTTCAGCCTGTTAATGGGCACGACATGGATTGGTTTTTTGAATATTGAACAAGCTTTCTATTCCTGGAATAAACTCCACTTGGTCATGGCACGTAATTCTTTTCATATATATTCTTGGATTCTATTAGTTAATATTCTGTTCAGCACTTTTGTCTGTATTTATAGGGGATATTGGTGTATGGTTTTCTTTTTCATACTGTCTTTGGTTTTGGCATGAAGATATGCAAACTTACATGAAATGGATTGGTAACTATTCCCTCCTCTTATTTTTTTCTGGAGATTATGTAGACCTGGTGTTAGTTCTTAAATGTTTGATAAATAGAATTGGTCTATTTCACCTAAGATGTTAAATTTAGGAGTTGAGGGTTGGTCTGGTATTCTCTTTAGACTTTTGGTGTTAGCAGGGTCTGTGGTGATCTCTCCCTGTTTCATTTCTGATACCGGTCTTCTGTGTCTCTTTTTTTTTTTGGTCAGTCTCTCTAGAGGTTTATGTAATTTTTAAAGAACAGTATTTTGGGCTGGGCACGGTGGCTCACGCCTATAATCCCAGCACTTTGGGAGGCCGAGGTGGGTGGATTATGAGGTCAAGAGATCGAGACCATCCTGGTCAACATGGTGAAACCCCATCTCTACTAAAAATACAAAAATTAGCTGGGCATGGTGACACGCACCTGTAGTCCCAGCTACTTGGGAGGCTGAGGCAGGAGAATTGCTTGAACCCAGGAGGCAGAGGTTGTGGTGAGCCAAGATCATGCCACTGCACTCTAGCCTGGGTAACAAGAGTGAAACTCTGTCTCAAAAAAAAAAAAGAACAGTATTTTGTTTTATTTATTTATTTATTTATTTTGGGGGGTTGGTGTTTTTCTGTTTTTAGTTTCATTGATTTCACTCTGATCTGTATTATTTCCTTACTTCTGCTTTGGGTTCATGATGTTCCTCTTTTTCTAGGATCAGAAGGTTGGATATGGGATAATTGATTTGACTGGCTTAACTTTTATGACGCCCAAATTAATGTGGGCAGCTTTAAGCGTAGCCACTAAGCTTACACGTTCTGCTCGATGGTGGCCCACAGAGTCACCATGGGATTGTGTCCCCTTATGCTATTTAGCTGCTTACACATCAGGGCACGTGAGTGTGCCATTCCCAGCACTGGAGGCTCCTCTGCCTTACCAGCTGCCCACCCAGGCGTCACATTCACTGGATAAAGTGGTCCATGTGGATCTAACTCCAAATGCACGGAGTCCTCCAGGGGCGTGGACAAACATTTGCCTGGAGCTCGCCGCAGGCTGGGCATAGTCCCAAGCACCATACAAGCAAGAACACCAGGGAAAGCCGAGATCACACTTAGTCTGTGCTGGGGCCAAAAGTCAAGGCAGATGCCAGGGGCCGACTCCCCAGCACGGCTTGGAACACCTCAGCCCTGGTCACTTCCAGTGCCCCCCAGGCCTGTGGTTTCATCTCTTGAATGTTTTCATTGGTCAAGGAGAGCTTGGTTCATGGAAGACTCAAGAGTCTACCAAGCCAAGTCTAATGAAGAAGGTGTGTGATCAGAAAGCAAGGTCTTCCTAGTCACACCTCCAGTCTGTGAGGCACGTGGAATATGCCTTCAGCGAGAGGAAGATAATCTCTTGGGAGCCACAGTGCAAGCGGACGTTGCAGGCGCGCTTGTGTTTAGTACACAGTGTACGTCTCTTGGTTTCCATGTGTGGTGCGTGCATTCCCAAAGCTGCACCATCTGAGGATGCTCTTTCCTTCAAGCTTCTCTTTCCTTTTTTCATGGTGGCATTATGCCACTTATTTTGAATTTTTAAACATGAGTTTTCCATTTTCTAGTAATTTCTTCAACGTGTGTGTTCTGACTTGCAGCAGATTCAAAGTGCCATTACGGGCACTATCAGCCCTCAAGGAATTGTGGTGCCGGCGTCTGCGCTGCAGCAGGGAAACGTAGCCATGGCGACTGTGGCAGGTACGATGACGGGAAAATGACATGCTCTCCATGAGTTTTTTCAGGAAAAGGTCCTGTATGTTAGAGTGACCGTAAAAATATGATTTTAAGTTAATGCCATTTTCTAATACAGCAATGGTAGAAGCTAGAGGTCTCTGAATGCCTGCTTCTTGTTAATTCTCAATAACAAATATTTTATGCAAATTGTGTTTCTTTGTTTCTCTTCCAAAAATATACTGGAAACAAAAAAAAAAAACTCCTGTATAAAACAGGAGTTGAAAATATACAGCAAAAAGTTATTTTTCATTTTCAAATAACATAGCTTTTAATTGTGTTTTTAATAGCACCCTGAAAATCTTAAGTTTTATCATTAATTGATGACAATCAAATAAAAATTCAGTCTTAGCATTAGTATTAATTGTAGAACAAAAACCATTATAGGAAGGGGACAGATTCCAGAGTTCCCTGGTGGGTAGAGAACACTGAAAACACAAAGCATCGTCCAGGCATGGTGGCTCACACCTGTAATCCCAGCACTTTGGGAGGCCGAGGCAGGTGGATCATGAGGTCAGGTGATCAAGACCAGCCTGGCCAACATAGTGAAACCCCATCTCTACTAAAAAGACAAAAATTAGCCAGGTGTGGCACGTGCCTGTAATCCCAGCTACTCAGGAGGCTGAGGCAGGAGAATCTCTTGTACCCGGGAGGCGTAGTTCCAGTGAGCTGAGACCATGCCATTGCACTCCAGCCTGGGTGACAGAGTGAGACTCCATCTCAAACAACAACAACAACCAAAACCAACCAAACAAAAACAAAAAAAAGGGAAACCTCAGTGGGAAAAGAAAGCACTGTTGATCAAAAAATATCACTAGAATAAAATAGTTATTATTTAGTACCCTGGGCCAAATCTTTAACATGTGCTAATTTTAGGGAAAAGTAGAAAGCAGAGGCTAGCAAAAGGAAGGGAGCCCTCACACCTCAGGTCGGTCAGTGGTGTGTGAGCCGGGCTGTGTGGGCTGCTGGGCACACAGTGCCTGCCCACCTCCCACCCACTGCCGCAGGGGCCTGAGCAGCCCGCCCAGGGAGTTTGTTTTGATACTTTATAGTGACAAGTCAACTGGCAAAAGATTATTGATCATTTGAAATGATTTAAAAGCTCATCAAACTAGAGATTTTATTCCTTTGTAAGTATATCAAGAAGAGGGCTGGGTGCAGTGGCTCACATCTGTAGTAACCCCAGCACTTTGGGAGGCCAAGGCAGGAAGATGAGTTGAGGCCAGGAGCAAGAGACCAGCCTGGGCAACGAGGCAAGATCCCCGTCTACAAAAGAAGAAAGAGAAGAATGATTTAAATCATTGAGACTTACAGGCAGCCTCATTTTTTTATTCTCCCTTTCCAGGTGGCACAGTGTATCAGCCTGTCACAGTTGTCACTCCCCAAGGCCAAGTGGTCACGCAGACGTTGTCGCCCGGGACAATTAGGATCCAGAACTCCCAGGTGTGTGTGCCATTTTCTGGAAGGCCTTGGGGGCAAGTGCTGCCCACATGGGGCGCAGATACAGCAAGCACGAGCCCTTCCCTCTGCCTGAAGAGCCTTTGTCTTGTGTAGCAATTTCTAGTTTCTCCGAATGTCAGTGTTTTCTTTGTACTCTCATCTCTCCCATTGTAGAAAATTTGGAAAGTTCAGAAAATTCTGAAGAAACAGGAAAAAAGTCACTCATAACTTCCCCTCTCCTCCCCCTCGTTATCCAGTGCTAACGTTGGATCGTGTGCGCGCCCACCGGGGCAGAGGTCTCATAGGCACACTCTCCCTGGGGCTCCCCGGAGGGCACGGCAGAACTACCAGGCAAGCTTTTCAGACCAGTGAGGCCGGCCCACGCCTCCAGGCCAGTGCGGCCAGCCCACGCCTCCAGCGGGAGAATGTTGTTGGGCCTGGGCTTTCAGGCCTCGCTGCCCTGTGGCTGCTGAGCCTTCCCCATCTTTGGTGTGTGTAACCAGTTCTTATTTTAAGAACGTTGATTCTGGGCCGGGCGTGTTAGCTCACGCCTGTAGTCCCAGCACTTTGGGAGGCTGAGGCAGGTGGATCACAAGGTAAGGAGTTCAAGACCAGCCTGGCCAACACGGTGAAACTCTGTCTCTAAAAATACAAAACTTAGCTGCATGCAGTGGTGCGTGCTTGTAGTCCCAGCTACTGGGGAGGCTGAGGCGGGAGAATTGCTTGAACCTGGGAAGCAGAGGTTGCAGTGAACTGAGATCGTGCCACTGCACTCCAACCTGAGTGACAGAGTGAGACTCCATCTCAAAAAAAAAAAAGAAAATGAACATTGATTCTGGCTGGGTGCAGTGGCTCATATCTGTAATCCCAACACTTTGGGAGGCCAAGATGGGTAGATCTCTTGAGGTCAGGAGTTTGAGACCAGCCTGGCCAAGATGGTGAAACCCTGTCTCTACTAAAAATACAAAAATTGCGTTGGAACCAAATTATTTTCTGTGAAATAAAACAAGAAAAAAAAAATACAAAAATTAGGTGGTCTTCAGGAGCCTGTCTGTAATCCTAGCTACTTGGGAGGCAGAGGCAGAAGAATTGCTTGACCTGGGAGGCAGAAATTGCAGTGAGCTGAGATCATGCTACTGCACTCCAGCCTGGGCAACAAGAGTGAAGCTCTGTCTCAAAAAAACAAAAACAAACCCACATTTTTTTGAGACTTTGCAAACCTAAAAATGACTTTATTTTGATCTCCTATTTGATATGCAGTCTGTTTACTTGTAGAATTCCAGGTTGAAAATTCTTTCTATCCCATGTTGGGATAGCATTATTTTTGTTTTTTGTTTTTCTGAGACGAAGACTCACTCTGTTACCCAGGCTGGAGTGTCGTGGTGTGATCTCGGCTCACTGCAACCTCCACCTCTCAAGTTCAAGCGATTCTCCTGCCTCAGCCTCCCTAGTAGCTGGGATTACAGGCATGTACCACCATGCCCAGCTAATTTTTGTATTTTTAGTAAAAATGGGGTTTCACCATGTTGGCCAGTCTGGTCTGGAAATCCAGGGCTCAAGCAATCTGCCCGCCTCGGCCTCCCAAAGTGCTGGGGTTACAGGCATGAGCTGCTGTGCCCAGCTCTCAAGAAGGTTGTTCTTTTTTCCAATCTGTTGTGTTTTTCTCCTCTTACAGAAGCTTCTCTTTTTTTCTTTTCTTTTTTTTTTTTTTTGTTTTTGAGACAGAGTCTCACTCTGTTGCCCAGGCTGGAGTGCAGTGGCATGCTCTCAGCTCACTGCAACCTCCGCCTCCTGAATTCAAGCAGTTCTCATGCCTCCAGGTCTGGGATTACAGGCACAAGCCACCACACCCATCTAATTTTTGTATTTTCAGTAGAGACGGGGTTTTACCGTGTTGGCTAGGCTGGTCTCGAACTCCTGACCTTGTGATCAACCCACCTTGGCTTCCCAAAGTGCTGGGATTATAGGCATGAGCTCCCACGCCTGGCGAGAAGCTTCTCTTTTCTTGCAGGTGCTCTGACTTTTTTTTTTTTCCACAGTTTCTAAGTTGTAGAGTAACATTAATTCGTTGGCTTTGAATTAATCATAGACTGGAGGTAAGAGACCAAGACACTGGTATTTTAAGTGATTTTTTTTTTTTAAATAAAGAGACAAGGTCTCACTTTGCCACCCAGGTTGGAGTACAGTGGAGCAAACGGCCCATTGTAGCCTTGACCTCCCAGGCTAAGCAATCATCCCACCTCCACCTCCTGAGTAGCTGGGACTGCAGGCATGTGCCACCTTGCCTAGTTAATTTTTAAACTTTTTGTAAAGACAGAGTCTCACTATGTTGCCCAGACTGGTCTTGAACTCCTGGGCTCAAACAGTCCTCCTGCCTTGGCCTCCCAAAGTGCTGGGATTACAGGTGTGAGTCACTGTACACATTAGGTTGATTATATGTGAGTTCGTACATAGGCTGACCTCTCCATGCTGCAGGCCCTACGGAGTGGTCTCACTTCCGTCCCTCGCTGGTCTGTGCAGTGCTCAGTGGCAGCGTCACCTCAGCAGGCAGCTGGCGAGGCTGTGTGAGAGAGGCTGCGCCAGGGCCTGAGCACAGCATGGCAACGCGCAGATCGTCTCTCGTGTTTTGTGAGAAGGAATTTAACAAAGAAACGCCATTCACATCTTTTTCTTTTTAAATCGAGTGGGCAGAGTAGCCTACCCTTTCCTGGGTGACAAGAGGGAAGGCCTGGCTCTCCAGTGCCTGCTGAGGCGTCTGGAACAAGGAGTCGGCCTGTGCCCTCCTGCCCTGCGGCTCCTCTTCCTGCCTTCGTGCTGTTTCCGTTTCTCTTCCCGGTGCTCCCCTGGCGTGTCCTGCTCTTGAGAGGTGGATTTTCTCATGTTCTTGTTCACTCTCATTGGTTCTTGAAATCCTTTTCAGTGAGGAAGTCACATGTTCTCGCCGCCCCCGCTGTAGGAGGCACAGGTGGGAGCAGCTGCTGGGGGAGAGGGTCACGGCGTTTCTGCCTGCACCACGATGGGCTCTGAGCCTCCCCGCCTGAGAGGCCTGAGAGCCGGGTCACTAGTGCAAACGCTTATCCCGTGCCAGCCGGGGCATCAGGGCGGGACCCTGTCTCTACAAAAAGTAGAAGAAATTAGCTGGGTGTGGTGGTGGGTGCCTGTGGTCCCAGCTACCCGGGAGGCTGAGCTGGAAGAATTGCTTGAGCCCAGGAGTTCAAGGCTGCAGTGAGCTGTCATTGCACCACTGAACTCCAGCCTCGGTGACAGAGCAAGATCCTATCTCAAAAGAAAGAAAAGCCCAATAATGTGGAGGGAGTGGTGTCCTAAAACGTCAGCCCACACAGGGTTCCCGTGTGTAGAATGACTATAGGTCATTCACCTGGCTGATTCTTGGCCGCTTTCTCCGCCGGAAGTTGTAAGTACTTGGATATGTGGGAACTTCCTATGCTTTCTAATGTTATTTCTCAATTGTGTAAAAGCTTCAGTTACAGTTAAACCAGGATCTCAGCATCTTGCATCAAGATGACGGTTCATCTAAGAACAAGAGGGGCGTCCTGCCGAAGCACGCCACGAACGTGATGCGGTCCTGGCTCTTCCAGCACATTGGGGTAAGGACGGATGTGCCGGCCCCCGCCTCACAGCCCTCTGCGACACTGGCCTTCTGGCTTGTGTGTTGTGGAAAAGGGTTGCTTCTCTGGGCTCAGAAAGTCCAAGGCCTGACTTTCAGGACTTCGTGGCATGTCTATAATGGGAGGAACTGGGGCAAGAGGGAGGGCCCCCGACAGCAAGAGGACACTGTTGCAGGAAGCATGAAGGACAGTGAGGGCGGCCACCAAGGAGCAAGCCAGGCACGTGTGAGCTGTACATGTGCATGAGACAGCCCACCGCGAAGGGCGATGGGGTCGGGTGAGCCAGAAAAGTGGGCAGAGAAAGGGTGTCAGGATGTTCTTGGGCAGGAGCTAGGGAAGTCACCCTGTTTTTGTGTGTTGGATTCGCAGGGAAGCTGAGATCAGTTAGAGACATCACAGGGTCGAGTGCACCCACAGGACCACATGGTGGGTTGCCTTTCTCTGGAAGGGAGTCTGTCCCAGAGGGAGAGCTGGTTTGCTCGGCGTGTGTACCTGGTTCCCTCCCCCGGGGCATGACCATCGGTTCTCCCTGTCCCCAGGACATCTTAGGAAATGCAGTGGTGGGCCGGCCTTCTGAGTTGATGGGGGAGACTTGCTCTGCACGCTGTGTGGCACCATTGCTGCCAGCCTGCTGACTCAGGGCCGAAGAGAGCAAGTGGGGCTCTCCTAGGGCAAGCACAGGGAGACTGAGGCAGGAGGCAGACACTAGTTTGGCTTGGCCATCAGGTTGCCCTTCTCCCCCCGCTGTCGCCGCTGATGGGTGTGGGGCTGTGACTGTACCCTCCTGTCTTCCCAGCCTCCTTCTCCTCGTTTTTCTGTGCTGCATCTGTCCTGCCTTTCTGCTGCCTCCTCTCCTGGGCGCCTCCACTGGGGCTGAGGCCTATGTGTCCCTGGCACTCTGTCCTTGCCCTCCCTGACCGTGGGCCCCCCAAGCCTGTGGCCATCTCGCCATCTCGTGGCCTGCTTTCCTGTGGCTTCCTCGGGCTCCTCGGTTGAGGACGGGGTCCATGGGAGTGACTGGCTGAAAGCTTGAAACAATGGATGGTGTTGCTGAGCCGTCCTGGGAGGGGAAGGGCCCCCTCCAGGGCGGAGGGCCTGGCAGGAGCCTGGGTGCGTCCCCCACTTGCCGGCCCTGGCCTCTTGGTCTCTACTGCGCCGCTTCCGTGGGCTAAGGTGGCGAGCCAGCCACACATGTCCGGAGAAAGAAGTGCTACCTTTAAGCAGTGGGGCCACTCCAAGAAATTGGCCCAAGGAGATCAGTCACAAGAAAACAGGAAGTTTTGTGTATAAAAATGTTACCTTGTTCAATATCATCATGGAAAGCGGGTCAGCATGTCTGTTCAATGGAGTGTCATGTGATAGTTGGCATGATGAATGGGGGCTCTAAGCAGTCAGGAGGTGTAGTAAATGATAGCAGGAAAAAGGCAGCATGTAGGTATTTTTACGTAAATTGTGATTATTACAACCAATATGCATAATTATAGAAGAACACGGAGTGGTGGGGTTGGGCAAGTGCTCTCCTGTTAGGTTTCCCTTCATGTTTTAATGATTTCTGAAGCGCTCAGCCCTGCTCACCGTGTCTGGCGAAGCAGGCGCGTTTCTTCTGTGGCGTTCTCAGTCCCTTCTCGCCCCCGTTTCTTGGCAGCGCCATCCCACTGTAGTTTCCCGCACACTTGAGCGTGGTGTCTGTCGCCGCTGCTGTTTTCTGCTCGTGTGCCTGACTTTCCTGCCCAGTTTCTATTTTATGGGCTTTATAAAGGGGGAGAACAATATTGATGTTTCCGTGACCTTGAACTCAGGGCCACACACTGGTGGATAGAGTCAGGTTGAGTCACGCTGCCAGTGAATCTGAGGAAAGAAACACCTGGCTGCTGAGGCACATCCGAGGCCGATCTGTCCCTCCTGCGAGAGAAGCAGGGTCGTTTCCATGTTGCCGAGTGTTCCTTTCACATCAAAGCCACGGGAAACTCCCACTGCTGAGTTTGTTGGTGTCATTCATTCTCTTGGGTCCCTGTTGGTCCAAAATCAGGGACTTCAGTGCATTCAGGTTTACAGTAAATGTCTTGTCGATTTTCACATATAGACAGTCATCAGTCTTGGAGAAATTATTTAGCATAGCTATACATCATTTTTGGTTAATACTTCTGTGGTTTTTGCTATTTAGTTCTGGTTAGTTTTTTCATTTTTTTTTTTTTTTT
>NW_016107427.1:3630061-3632056 GCF_001604975.1 Cebus imitator | reverse complement strand
TTTTTTTAGATGGAGTGTTGCTCTTGTTGCCCAGGCTGGAGTACAGTGGTGTGATCTCAGCTCACTGCAGCCTCTGCCTCCCAGGTTCAGGCAGTTCTCCTGCCTCAGCCTCCCGAGTAGCTGGGCTTATAGGCACCTACCTCCATACCAGCCTAATTTTTTGTATTTTTAGTAGAGATGGGGTTTCACCATGTTGGCCAGGCTAGCCTTGAACTCCTGACCTCAAGTGATCCACCTGCCCTGGCCTCCCAAAGTGCTGGGACTAAAGGCATGAGCCACTGCACATGGCCCTTTGGTTGAAGTTTTTGTGTATGAAATGTTTCAATCACACGTAAAAGAAGAAGAGCATAACAGGCACTCCTGTCGCCGGCCCTGGGTTCAGTTCTTTACTGACAGCACAGGTTAATCAGGCAGAGACCCGATCCCAAGAAAGCCATCGATAGCATCAACTCATCCCAGTGATGGTTTACTCTCGTGGTACCAGTGATGGAAGCGTGTCCCCAGCCTGCCTGGCCGTTTCCTGCTCCATCCACTCCACCAGCTGTGGGATGGGGGAAGTTTGCAAACTCTCCATGCCCCAGTCTCCTCCTCTGTAAGATAAAGCCAATGACAGTGACCAGCTCAGGAGGTGCTTCCGAGGAATCAGTGACTTACTATAGCATGGACCAAGGTAATGGAAATGTGCTGATGTGTTGTGTGTTGCCTGTGGCAGAGGTTCTCGGGCTGAACTCATCCATCCATCCTCTTTAAATGGATGTCGTTTATTGTTCATAAGTTAAAGTTCAATAACATTGGTAGAAAATCTATAGATGGCATCAAGTCTGCAACAGACTCACCGCTGGGCTGCACAGCTGCTCCTGGTGATGTCGCTGCTGTTACTGTCACCCTTGAACTGTTAGATGTGGGGGCAGTCCTCCTTGGCCTGTGCACTGAGCAGCCACTGCGGCACTAGGACATTCCTGGGGACCAGGAGAAAGACTTCATTCTGTAAGACTGCAGTTAGGTTTTGGCTAGAAGCACTATTGCTGTTACCATTATTTTCAGACGATTATGTAATGCTCACATTTTGCCTAGATCATCCTCATTGCCTTTGTAAACTCGAAGGCTGTGGTAACCTTCCTTTTTATTTTCAGCATCCCTACCCAACAGAGGACGAGAAAAAACAGATTGCTGCTCAGACAAATTTGACACTACTCCAAGTCAACAACTGGTAAGGTGCCCTGCTTTCTGAAGTCGTGCCTGTCAGCACAGTAGAGCGCTCAGAAACCCTGACACTAACACATGGTGAAAGGTTGCTGAAAATACGAGATCTCTCTTTTTTCTTTTTCCCAGTTGAGATGGGGTCTTGCTGTGTTGCCCAAGCTGGTCTCAAACTCCTGGCCTCAAGTGATCCCCCCACCTCAGCTTCTCAAAGTGCTGGGATCATGGGTATGAGTCACTGTGCCTGACTAAAAACATGAGTTCTTTTAATGGGCAGTGGGAGCAGGAGACGGAGGAATAAACCAGATTTCAACTAAGTTTTCCTGTCAGTACGTCATGATGGACTGCACCCTGCCTACCTCTTTAGAACTGTTTCTCTAGGGTGCTACTGTCCCCAGGCCCACATCCATACAAACCGCGCTGTGTTAGTAGATGGGCCTCTGGATGGTGGGAGGCCAACAGTGACAGGCCCTGCCCAGGGTAGGACCCTCTGCCGCTCTGTCTTGTGGAGGCCCTGCTCCACGCACGGCAGTCTGGGAGCCACTCCCAGGACAGAAACACCCAGGAGGACATTTCATGAAGCAGCCCCTTCTAGTTCTGCTGTCAGACGTTGCTGGGGACACTTGCACTCTGGCAGATGTTTTTCCTTCAGTAAGAGCTTGTGCGTGTGCCCACGTGGCACTCAAGTTGGGGGTGGGCTTCCATTTTGGTTATTAGTCACTTGTCTCATGTTTATTTACTTGCTGGTCAGCTGTAGGAGACAATTTCATCTTTTTTTTTTTTTTTTTTTTTTTT
>NW_016107427.1:3627077-3628661 GCF_001604975.1 Cebus imitator | reverse complement strand
AGACGGGGTTTCACCGTGTTGACCAGGATGGTCTCGATCTCTTGACCTCGTGATCCACCCGCCTCGGCCTCCCAAAGTGCTGGGATTACAGGCGTGAGCCACCGCGCCCGGCCTTAATTTTTAATATTAATTACAGTTTAGTAATATACCTTAAATTCCAAATTTCTAAAATCTTTAATATTTGTAGCTACTTTTACTTTTTGTGATTTTCTTTTCTTTTGTATTTACAAACATTACACCTTGGAGTGAGATGTACACACCTATCATTAGCTCATGCCTCTGCTGGTAGCAGCTTTGAATAAGAAGGATTTAAAAACACACTACAGGTATTGATCGACTTACGACCTATGCAACTTACGACCATTCGACTTTACGACCACAGTCGCTAGCCACAACTGCTCCGTGTCTGGCAGCGCAAACGTTGCCCAGCTGGGTGTATGACAGTGCGGACCAGCTTCCGGCAGCACTACCATCTCCGCGTGCATATAGCCTACTCAACTTACCACCAAATCATGTTACGACCGGTCTGTCGGAACCAATCGTGGTCGTAAGTCAAGCACTAGCTGTACAGTAGCGGCGGGGCCTTCCCACCCAGGTCTTGCTGGGGTCTCAGTGTCTGTGGAGCTAGTGCTGCAGGGACTCCAGGTTCCTGTAAATGAAGCATGGCGGCATCCGAGCTGGCTCATTATTATTCGACTCTGTCCTCATATAATCTTGTAGATGTTTTAAAATCTTGGACTTTTAAAATGAAGCAACCTTAGAGCTGATCCGGTTCTAGTTCTGTTGTTTTGCAGAGGTGGGCATTAAAAAAAGAGAGACGTTGTCACAGTGACAAGGCAGAGTAGAATCTGAGTCTAAAAGCAATGCTTTATTTCCCTGACACCGTGAGCATGGCTACTCAGCTTATCCAGATGTAGAAGTCTGGCTTTTACTAGACGAGCAGTGTGTGACTCCAGCAGGGGTCAGCTACTTTATCCCTATGTGACCGAAAACAGAAGATGGAAATGAGGCCTTAAGCATGGCGGGTACTGCCGCTGCTGTGGGAGTCTGGACCGGTTCTGCTTTGACAGGTGCTTTCACGGGACGGGACGGCAGTTGTTTTTCTTTGTTTCTTCCCGTTGTAGTTCCTTTTGTAGCAGAGTGGCCCGGTCAGTGGCATAGGGTGGTGGTTGTGGCAGAACGTGTGTCTGGGTCATTATCTTCATGCTCCAGTCACCGCAGGAAGAAAAGCTGGCCTGGGGATTTGAGTCTCCTTGCATTTTCTCATATCCAAAGGCAACAGCTCAGAGCATAATAATGGAAACTGGCTGGGCATGGTGGCTCACGCCTGTAATCCCAGTACTTTGGGAGGCAGAGGCAGGCAGATCACCGGAGGTTGGGAGTTCGAGACCAGCCTGACCAACATGGAGAAACCCCGTCTTTACTAAAAATACAAAAATTAACTGGATGTGGTGGTGCGTGCCTGTAAGCCCAGCTACTCAGGAGGCTGAGGCAGGAGAATCTCTTGAACCTGGGAGGTGGAGGTTGCAGTGAGCTGGATGGTTGCAGCCTGGGCAACAAGAGTGAAACTCTGTCTCAAAAAAA
>NW_016107427.1:3605959-3622248 GCF_001604975.1 Cebus imitator | reverse complement strand
TAGCATTCAAGAATGGGGACTGAAGACAGCAGGCTTTAATCTTAAATGTGTTTTGGTATTGCTGCCATACTCATTTGAAATGAAACAGTGTCTAGCCTGCCTCGCCAGCCTATGATTGCTGCTGGTCTCGTTCTCTGTGGAGTCTTACCACAGGCCTGAGCTCTTAGTCTCACAGAGCCGCTAACGTCTGTCAGGGATTCCATCATTGCCGGTGGCTAGGTGCTGAGCTAGTCCTGTGTCTAGGGCCACTGGATGACTTAGGCCTTCAGTCATCTCAGAAACAGCTCATCGCTGGGAACCGTTTTTGAAAAGATGCAGCTTTTGCCTTAGATCGTGCTTTGTGGTAAAGCCAGAGTTGGCAGTCCTGTTCCCTGACGGCTCAGACAGGTTGCCACCCAAGGCACGGCCACACTGGTGATCTGGTGATGTCCAGATGAGTGTAGACTGCCCGATGGTCTCAGGCATGATGGCACTACAGGATAAAGTCTTGCTTCTTTAATGTTTTCCTTCCGTAGGGAAAATAGTGTCAAATTCGCAGATTCAACAGGATCATCTGTGTTCTTGAGTGTCTAGTTGATAAACATGCACTAAATGAGTTGAGGCCAAAAAAAAAAAGTGCCAGGGATGAGTTGGTCCTTATGTAAATGATTTTAAAACAACAGGCCCGGTGTTTCTGGCCATTTAGATGATTTAGAATAGCTGTCGTTGAGTCCTCTTAAGTCGTTATGATAGTGGAGAGCATGAGTTATTCTTTGTAGCGTGGTTCAGGGCGGTGTGTTTATTAGAAGGATTTGTTAGTCCTGTATAGGGTCTTTACGAAGGCTGTTTTAATGAAAGCTTCCCTTTGTCGACTCCAGGTTCATCAATGCCAGAAGACGAATTCTTCAGCCAATGTTGGATTCAAGTTGTTCAGAAACCCCCAAAACAAAGAAAAAAACTGCTCAGAACCGGCCAGTTCAGAGGTTTTGGCCCGACTCTATTGCATCAGGAGTCGCACAGCCACCGCCGAGCGAGCTCGCCATGTCAGAAGGTACCGGCGGCTGGCCAAGGCCAGACATGGTGGACCGTGGGGTGGGGATTCTGAACAGGAGGCCTGGATCGGGCCTGTTGGCTGTGAGCCTCAGGTAGTGCGGTGAACCAAAGCACATGTCCTTCTCTTTCTCTGCAACAAAAGCACGGGGAACCTGCATTCTGGGTGCGTGGGAGCTCTTGGTAAGAGTTAGGAGCACCAGTAGTAGGGAATGTAAGACACACGATAGAGATAGGAAATCATTCGCTCTGTTCACAGATGCAGCCACGGACAGTGGATTCTCCTTTACTTCCGCGTTTGCTCTCCTTTTCCCTCCGGCTTTGGGTGCAGAGCAGGGAATTACCCTGTTCTCAGCATGTGGCTTCTTTCTCCTCATCCGCCTTGCCCTTCTCCTGTTTTTGCTCATTCCCTGTGACCTCTGCCCTCTGTGCCTGTCACAGGCAGCCATTCTGATGTGTTTTATAGGAATCTTTGCATGAGTTCTTCATATATTGGATGGTTTTGCGTGCATGTGTTTTTATTTATTTTTTGTTTTTTTTTGAGATGGAGGCTCATTCTGTTGCCCAGGCTGGACTGCAGTGGTGTGATCTTGGCTCACAGCAACCTCCGCCTCCTGGGTTTGAGCAAGTCTCTGCCTCAGCCTCTCAAATAGCTGGAATTACAGGCACCCACCACCACACCCGGCCCATATATATATATATATATATATTTTTTTTTTTTTTTTTTTTTTTTTTTTTTTTGTATTTTTAGTAGAGACAGGGTTTCACCATGGTCTGGAACTCCTGACCTGGTGATCCACCTGCCTGGGCCTCCCAAAGTACTGGAATGACAGGCATGGGCCACTGCGCCCAGCCCTTGTGCATGTGTTTTTAAGTGTATGTAAATGGTGGTATTTCCTCTTCTTTCTTTTTTCAGTTAGGAAAGTTTGAGGCCATTATTTCTTTAACCACATTTTCTGACCTTCCTCCTGCAGCCCTTTTCAGGGACTTCAGTGCCTGTGTATTAGGTGGTGTAAAGTTTCACACAGTTGCTGATGTGCTTTTCAGTTTGTTAGATTCTGTGTCATTTTGGGTGATTTCTGTGACTCTCCTTCCACTGCACTGATCTTTTCTTCTGCATTGCTTCGTCTTATGCTGATCCCATCCAGTGTGGTTTTCATCTTAGACACCGTAGTGTCCATCCCTCCAGAGGTTCTCTTTGAGTCTTTTATGTCTTTTGTGAGTCTGCTTCAGCGTGGAACACACAGAATGCAGGTGCAGCAGCTGCTTTGATGTCCTCCTCTCCGGATTCTAACACCTGTCAGCTTGGGTCCATTTTAGCTGATTGCTTTTCCTCCTGATGATGGGTTTCCCTGCTTCTTTTCATGGCTGGTCATCTGACTGGATGCCAGGCACTGGGAATTTTGCCTTTGGAGGTGCTGGATGTTTTTGCATTCCTGTAAGTCTTCTTGAGTTTTGCTCTGGAGGGCAGTTAGGTCACTCGGGAGCCGTGTGATCCTTGTGGGTAGTCCGCAGCAGTGCCCAGGCTAGCATGGATTATCCCAGCAGAGGCCAGACCCTCCTGAGTTTTCCATCCAGTGGCTGCAGACAATGAGTTTTCCAGGCTGCCTGTGTGAGTGCTGGGCTCTGTTCCCTGTGGGTCTTTTCCCCCAGCCTCAGGTCAGTTCCTTGCAGCAGGAGCTGATGGGTTCTCCACTGAATGCGTAGGGGACGTTCAGTGGTGGTGCTGGCCCCCAGGTTAGGATGGGTTGTGAATCACACTTATTTTGTGTCCATTTAGCCTTTCTTGAGGTGTGTTACATGCATTTAAAGCAAGTTTCCTCAAGTACTGCTGTGGCTGCATCGTTTAGGCTTTGGTGTGTAGTGGTCTCCTGTTCAAAGAATGAATAGCTAGAAAGCTATTATTCTCTTTCTTTCCCCCTCTTTCTCTGTCTCCCTCTGTCAGCAAAGGCAATGCCTATCTACTGAGGAAAGACACTGACACAAGAATATTTAGTGAAAAGTAAATCTCTCTTCCATCCTAGCTTCTACTTCTCCAGAGACAGTCATTGTTACCAGTTTCCTGTACAACCTCCAGTGCAAACATGATAGGATATTGTATACCCAGACACAGATGAATGGATGAATGTGTATCCCTTGAAATTTTACCCGGATGTTAGCATATCATATAACACTGCCTCTATTTTCCTTCATTACTCATTAATGCGTCTTGCAGAATTTTACAAATTAGTAAACGCTGGTCCACTGTATGGTTTAGTAGCAGCATAGCATTCCATTGTTCAGTGTTTTATTTTTTGAGACGGGGTCTTGCTCTGTCACCCAGGCTAGGGAGTGCAGTGGGGATGAGCTTGGCTCACTGCAGCCCCTTGACTTCCTGGACTCAAGCGAGCCTCCCACCTCAGCCTCCTGAGTAGCTGGGACTACAGGCATGCACCACCATGCCCGGGTAATTTTTCAATGTTTTGTAGAGATGGGGCCTCCCATGTTGCCCAGGCTGGCTGGTCTGGAACTCCTGGCTCAAGGGATCCTCCCTCCTTGGCCTCTCAAAGGGCTGGGATTACAGTTGTGAGCCACTGTGCCCGTCCTCTTCATTGTTGAGTGTTTTCATGTGGGCCTTGCTCGTGGATGTTTGGGCTGTTTCCATCGTCTGCTGTTCGGCTCTACAGCAGGCACTGGCATGCGATAGCGTTTCTTTCTTTCCTTTCATGCAGGTCTTCCTTCTTCTTCCTATATTCCCCTTTTTACTTTGTTTCTCTACTGTGTTCTTCTTGCGTGTCTTCCTTCTGTGTTTTTGGGTTTTCTTTTTATTACAATACAGTTTGCTCCACGAATCTGTGTTCTTTAGAGTCCTGATCTCCACTGAGGGTGTTCTTAGGCCAAGGCCTTATTAGCTAAGGGTGGTCCTTGGCTGATTTCAGAAACAGTGTCTTCAGTCCCCGTTGAACATTCCCTAAACATATGTAGGTGTTTCTTTAACTTTAGGACAAACAAGCAAACAGCACCCAATTGAGTAATAAAGTGTTTTTCTGCGAGCACTAATTTAAATAGTGACACAGCCTCATCCTGCCGCAGGAGCTGTTGTGACCATCACCACGCCCGTGAACATGAACGTGGACAGCCTTCAGTCTCTGTCCTCGGACGGGGCCACCCTGGCGGTGCAGCAGGTCATGATGGCAGGGCAGAGCGAGGATGAGTCTGTGGACAGCACAGAGGAGGACGCGGGCGCCCTAGCCCCCGCGCACATCAGCGGGCTCGTCCTGGAGAACAGCGACTCCCTGCAGTAGGACGGAGGAGCAGACTCACCTGACTTTTCATAGTTTGCACAGCAAACATTTTACACAGTTTTATTTCTGATATGTTTTATATGTAGATATAGAAGAGTGCACTTTTGTATTTCATAGTAAGCTTAAAGCGTGTCTTTGCCGGTGCAGCGACTTCTTTGAAGTGTGTGTGTGTGTGCGTATGTGTGTGCGTGTGTGTGTGTGGTGTGTGTGGATTTTTAAAGAAATTCTTTAAAGGTTTAACGCTAGATATGTGAGGAATGACACACCACTCCCCCCCCACCTTGAATCCCTAATTAGATTAAGGAAAAGCGCTGCCATTTTCTAAACCGTGATGCAGTTTTCACTTAGTTCTGTGGTTCCAGCAGATCTCAGTGGGCTGGTTTTTTTTGTGTGGCCCATGGATTTGAAAGAAGCTTCTGCACCTGAAACTGCCAATATGCGGGGACTGTGGTACACGCCTAGACTGAGTGTGGTTTCATCGTGGTGGATGGATGGCGAGCTCAGCAAGCCCAGTCCCCTTGTGTTCAGTGAGCCTGTCTCATTTGCTATATATAAAAAGAAACTCCTATTTTTACCTTGCTGGAATTATTGGATAAAAAAGCTATTTTTATAAATTCGTTATAAATTGGATGACTATATTGAGGATAAAATTTCTAGAGAAGAAACAATACATGCTTGCTATTAATATTTCAATTTGGAATGTTTGGAACTGACCAAATTTAATGAACCTGCCCAAAGTTAGCCACCGTCCCCTGGTTCTTTGCCCTCCCAGGGTAGCGATGAACATTTACTGCTATAAAAGAAACAGCTACTTCATGACATTTTGATATCTGCACATTTTTGTTGGTATGTAATGCTCAGATTGCATTTTACACTTGATCTAAACATATATCGAAAGGTATTTGCTAAATAGGACTTCAGGTAAGTGAGGTGAAGTGGTAGCCGGTGATGAGCTAGGAGCTGTCACCACACAACCCCCAGTTCCATTCAAATCTGACCACAGTTGCATGGTGGTTTTACCATGTTAGCTGTGTATTGTTTTAGAAGTTTTAAATTCAAAATATGTTATGCATAGAATGTTTATTGTAAGATAATATAAAATGTGCTCTGCCCCACTGGCCCAGAGCTCAGGTAAACAGCAGATACTCAGACTTGATTACTTAACTTGCAGACACCCCTGGAGTCATGGCGGCGGGTTGGTCTGGCGAGGGCGCAGTGGCGGGCCCCCACGGGTTGGCTCTCACGTTTGCGTTTGCGGCTGTCTCCTGCCTGCTGTCAGTGTTTGTCATACATTGTCGCTTCCGACTTCCCAGAGCCCTCCTGCTCACTTGACCACGTGGGATTTGGAATGACTGTAGGCCTTCTGTTTCCTGGCAACGAGATGAACTGAGAGAGCGGGCTGGGTTCTGTTTTGTTTGGTTTTGTTTTTATTTGTTTACTTAGGAGTGGGGCTTTTTCTCAGACAGAAAACAGGCCACAGTATTTCATACAGAATGCCTTTATATCATCCGAAATGGTATGGCTGAAGTTCGTTTGTTTGTAACGTCAGGAATATCGTCAGTTCTTGAGACTCATTGGTAGTGATTGTTTGTAAGCCAAGGGACATTTTAAGCTAGTGAAGAGTTTTTTTCTGGAACTGAATTTTCCCAAAAAATATATTAATTGAAGTTAATCATAGGGGAGTACTTCCAGATAACTTAGAAGTCAGCAGGAAACACACAGAAATTTATTTTAAAATCTTCCAGGAGTTTTAACTGAAAGATTTGGTTATCAGTTCTTTTGGGGAGAGAATGACATCTTTTTTTTTTTTGAGATGGAATTTCGCTCTTGTTGCCCAGGCTGGAGTGCAATGGTGCGATCTCGGCTCACTGCAATCTCTGCCTCCCAGTTCAAGCGATTCTTCTGCCTCAGCCTTCCCAATAGCTGGGATTACAGGCATGCGCCACCACGCCCGACTAATTTTGTATTTTTAGTAGAGACAGCGCTTCTCCATGTTGGTGAGGCTGGTCTTGAACTCCCAACCTCAGGTGATCCACCCCCTTCTGCCTCCAGAGTGCTGGGATTACAGGCATGAGCCACTGTGCCTGGCCAGGAATCACATCTTAAAGTCACCATTGCATTCCTTGTTTGTGAACCATTTTTTTCGTATTTTAAGTCAGGTCTACAAGATCATTTTAACTTAAATTCCAACTTTGTTGGACTTCTTAAAATGAGCACTCGTGAAAGGCAGCCAGCCTTTCCTCCTTCCCTCACCGCCCTCTGTCTCCTCAACAGCCTGCTCTTTAGTGTGGATTAGTGGAAGCCAGTCACAGAATGTAGACTGATGTATAGGTCACTGTTTCTTTCCCCTACCAGAAATCACATTTGCTGAGCAGTGAGTTGAATTTAAGAGCACTGCCCGAGCCTGGCGTGGCAGGGCTTGCCTCTAGTTCCAGCTACTCGGGAGTCTGAGGTGGAGGCTGGCATGTGCCCAGGAGTTTGAGGCTGCAGTGCATTTTGCTTATACCTGTGAGTAGCCACTGTGCTCCATCTTGGGCAATACAGTGAGATCCCGTCTATAAAAAAAAAGGGCACTGCATGAGTCTAGGTGGCACTGGGAAGCTGTGGCCTGAGAGTTAAAGGTTCGTGCTGAATGGTACAGTGTACATGCTCTCCAGCTGAAAACTTCCTTCAACTTTCCTCAGTTCTTACTAAATTCAGAGGAATGGGATAAAGATGATTTCAAGAGAGGGTGCTTATGGGCATAGCCTGAGTTTCCTTTAACCTCTCTCCATGCATAACCGGGGTGCTTTGAAGCAGCTTCTACACGCAAGCCATTTCAGTTTGTAAAATCACTGCCCGGCATGTTTGAGGTCATTCGGCACCCTTGGACAGCAGAGAGAGTCCGTAAAAGTGTGACCCCCTTAAGATTTCATTTTAAATGATCAGATTTGACCCCAGTTTAATTCTTGTTGAATTTTTCCCTATGAAGGCTCCTTTCGAATGTGTCTTAAGACCACATTGAGCATGTTGCTGTTATTCCTAGCCTGCACCTGTGGGGCAGCAGCCGCGGGGCTAGCTCTGCTAGGTCCCTGCATGCTCCTACTGAGGGACTAGCTTGGCCTTTGCGTTTTGATTCCAGGTAGTAAGATGAGTGGAAGTGTTGATGTAGTATGCAAAGGAAACCCTGTGGCTAAGGGATCCAGGACTCATGTCTGTGTGACCTGAGAGTGATCTGCCTCCTGCCTGCGTGAGGAAGCAGTGGCACTTTTCCTTGAGACAAACTGCAGGCCACCCAGCAGGGGTTCTGCCCCTTGCCAAGGCCCATTCCTGGTACTTAGAGACAGAAAGAACTCAGCAGTCTTCTTTTGTTCTTTTTATTTTGGGTCTTTGAAACTGACAATCTTTGAAATGTGAATACTGTAACAATATGTTTTCTTGGATTGTTGTCTTTAAAAAGGATTTTTGTGAAGCAATTGATCTATCAAAGCAAAAAAATTAAAAATAGAAACATGCTTTATGGATGTTTTATTTTATAAAGCTCATGTCACCATAAGCTGCTTTTCCATTTTATGTAAGACATTGAGATTGTTTTCCCGTTTTCTGGTGACATGTGGGTTTGTGTTGGCCCTTGCATATTTAAAAAACTAGGACCGCGTTGCATGAGGCTATTCAGGTCCATTTACGTGTCCAAGAAGCTTTTCTTAAGTTGCTTATTCAGTCATTCGTTTTCCAGGCAGAAAATGGAAACAGGTAGCTTTTATTTTTTATTATAGTTTTTCATAAATCTAATTATTCTGATAGTTTATGAGAAGGAAATGATTCATCAGTGAGGTAACATAACACCTTTCATAGTTGATATTATAAAATGTCATGACAAGGCTGTTCCTGAAGATTTCAAAGGTGCATTAAAACAGTTTCGGAGGGTTTTTCATCTTTGTTGTCCAGGGTGCTGTAACTCCCAACAACCGTTCATGCTTAGAAGCTAAAGTCAGCAGACTTAATTATTTTAAAAACGACATTCAGGCCAGGCACAGCGGCTCACGCCTGTAATCCCATCACTTTGGGAGGCCCAGGCAGGTGGATCACCTGAGGTCCAGGAGTTCGAGACCAGCCTGGCCAACGTGAAGAAACCCCATCTCTGCTAAAAAAAAAACACAAAAATTAGCCAGGCATGGTGGCACACACCTGTAATCCCAGTTACTTGGGAGGCTGAGGCAGGAACACCTGTAATCCCAGTTACTCGGGAGGCTGAGGCCGGAGAATTGCTTGAGCCCGGAGGCGAGGCTGCAGTGAGGTGAGATTGCACCACACCATTCCAGCTAGGAGATGGAGCAAGATTCCCTCTCAAAAAAAACAAACCTGCATCCAAAATTGTGAATTTTGTTGGTGATTAGTAGTGACAGCTGACTGTATTATTTCAGAAAGTGTTTTGATTGATTTACAGAAGACTGACACACCGTGTTGTGTCTTCAGCTCCCTCAGGTTGAGGTGAGAGACGGACACAGACTTTACTCATGTGGGGCCCTGGGCAGCCCCAGCCTCTCCAGGCCTCCAGGGCTTCATTTGTGAAAAGGAAGAATTGGCTTATAAGGTTTATTCCAGCTTGGCAATGATGTTTACGACTAGTAAGATTCTATCTCTCTGTCTAAAGAGAGATGAGGAAATGAGTAATGCTCTGGTGGCAATTCAAGAAAGTAAGAAAGATTTGGATGAAATATTTCGTTTTTCACACTTGTTTTTGAATTATATGAATGTCATAAATAATGTCTACCGTTTTTAGCTTTCATGCCATTCTATTATATGTACTCTTAGAAGAAATTATTAGTACAAGGTCCGGTGCGGCGCGGTGGCTCACGCCTGGCATCCCAGCACTGGGAGGTCGAGGCAGGTGGATCACCTGATATCAGGAGTTTGAGACCAGCCTGGCCAACATGGTGAACCCTGTCTCTGCTAAAAATCCAAAGGTTATCCAGGTGTTGTGGTGGGCACCTGTAATTCCAGCTACTCGGCAAGCTGAGGCAGGAGAATCTCTTGAACCAAGGAGGTGGAGGTTGCACTGAGCTGAGATCACACCACTGCACTCCAGCCTGGGAGATAGAGTGAGACTCTATCTCCAAAAAAAAAAAAAATTATTAGTAGAATTATTTTTGCCTGTGCACAGTGAGATCTTCTTACTTTCACCAAGACCTAGAATCTCCATATCATTGTTTAACTAAAATTTATGAGATTCGGAATATATAGCATCTAAGCACAGGTGACTGAAAACAGTGAGTGCTGGGGCCAGCGTTCCCCAATCCCATGCCCTCACCACGTGACCCCGGTCGGGTCCGGCACCTGCAGGCTGCTCTCTACCAGACCTCCTCAGGTCTGGCTTTCGTGATCTATGAAGAACTAGTTAGCATGGCTCACTTGGATAATTTGTAAGTATGCTGTATACAAGTAGTATTTAGAAGATATTATCTTGTACAGCAGTTTCCATTCTTCATCTCATCATTAGACTGAGGACTTCAGCCCTGTAAAAAGCAAGAATGGTTTTAATATAAATCAGGACTTCTAGGCTGAGCATGGTGCTTCACGCCTTTAATCCCAGCACTTTGGGAGGCCGAGGTGGGCAGATCACCTGAGGTCAGGAATTTGAGACCAGCCTGGCCAACATGGTGAAACGCTGTCTCTACTAAAAATACAAAAACGTAGCCAGGTGTGTGGCAGGCACCTGTAATCCCAGCTACTCGGGAAGCTGAGGCAAGAAAATCGCTTTAACCCAGGAGGCGGAGATTGCAGTGAGCCTAGACTATGCCACTGCACTCCAGCCTGTGTGACAGAGTGAGACTCTGTCCCCCACAAAAATAAATAATTCAGGAATTCTTTTATTTCAGCATGTTTCAAAAGAAATATTTTACTGATATTGATGGCTTTAGTTGCTTCAACATTTTTAGAAAATGGCCCGTAGAAAGTTAGGTGTATTTTTAAACATTTCACTCTATATTAACTCAGCTTTCTTTCATATTATCTTAACACAGCAATCCATGAGAAATAAGTCGTGAAGCCCTTAACACTTTGCATTGTCTCGTGTGTGAGTGTAGACCTGAGTTTTAGAGGCCACGGATTTAGAAGAGAACAGCCAGCGGAGCTGGAGAAAATCCTCCGCTGAATTGTTCAAGGGAACCCCAGAAAGGAGCAGTTCCAGCAGCAGAGGCGTGAGCATGTGGGTTGCTGTGGGAAGGGAGATGGGAGAAGGGCATGGGGCTGGGCAGCCGGGAGGGACCCGAGGCTTGGAAGACAGCAGTGCAGAGGAGAGGCGGGGGCAGAGGCAGGTGCCGTGGGTTCTGGGCCTGTCCATGAGCCAGTGGAAGATGATATGGGAGCTTATCTTTGTTCCCTTGGAGAGGAAGCTCATATTGAGACCCCAGAGGCATAAATCCTAGGGCAAAACATGGGCGATTTGGCCAGATCAGAATTCAGTTTTCCTGTGTAGTGGACACCGAGGACCGTTAACAGGCGGTGACGGAGGGCAGCGCATTCCTCGTTCCTTCTTCCTAATGTATAAAGCCGGCAAGGAGCCAGTGTTAGGGGAGTCCTGCAGACCAGCAAGTAACCTGCTGGAAGCCTCTAGAAACACGACAGCTCACATTAATAGTTCACCAACAGGCGACCAGATGACCAAGAAGCACGCGAGGACGCACGGCCTCGCCACGGCCCGGAGTGTGAGTGCAGCCTGGGGCCGGCCGCCTCATCTGCGGCTGCAGTGAAGAGGCTGGGATGGGGCTCTGCGGAAACGGGAGCTGGAGTGTTGCTGGCAGGAATATCATGGCACTGGCCGTTTTGGAATGAACCTAGCAGTGCAGTCACATGTCACTTAACAATGGGCTGTGCTCCGAGAAATGTCTCTTTAGGGGACTCCATTACTACAGGACCATCACAGTGCACTCACTTGGACCTAGACAGCCTACGACACACCCAGCCTGTGCGGCTTAGCCCCTTGCTCCCCGCCACGGGCCTGTGCAGCAGGTGACCCTGCTGAGTGTCCTGGGCAATTGTAACACAATATCAGGATCTGTGTGTCTAAACAGCTAAATCGGCCGGGCACCGTGGCTCACACCTGTAATCCCAACACTCTGGGAAGCCAGGGCAGCCAGATCACTTGTGCTGAGGAGTTCGAGAGCAGCCTGGGCAATAGAGTAAGACCTCATGTCTACAAAAAAATTTAAAAATTAGCGGAGCATGGTGACACATGCCTGTAGCCCCAGCTACGCAGGGGCTTAGGTGGGAGGATGGCTTGGACTCAGCAGGCAGAGGCTTCAGTGAGCCATGTTTACCCCACTGCATGCCAGCCTGGGTGACAGTCAGGCCCTGTCTCAAAAAAAAAAAAAAAAAGAAAGAAAAGGCTAAACAAAGGTACAGTAAAAATACAGTATAAAGTGTTGAAAATAACATAGGGCACTTACAGGAGTGGCGCCTGCAGGCCTGGGAGCTGCTGGGGTGAGTCGGAGTGAGCGTGGAGGGCTAGGATGTCACTGCATATACTTACATAGGCTGGCAGCGCCACATGGGACAGCTATGCTGCACGTCCTGATGGCACCGGCAGTACAGACCCAGCTCCACTGGAACCTCATGGGACTGCCTTGGTCTGCTCCCTCTGTCGCTGGCTGAAACATCGTGGGGGGTGCGGGACTGTTCCCTGGCGGCTTGCATGCTCTGTGGTCCTAAAGCCCAGCACAGCAGGATTCTCTAGCAGGTCCGTGAGAGGACCTGTACAGAGACGCTCACTGCAGCCTCGCCTGTGGCGGCCGGGGCTTCACGCAGAGGGGAGCAGGGTCACCTGCGGGGGCTGTGGCTGTGCGACATTGGCATGGGACATTCTTGGGTCTGCTGCCGTTAATAGCTTTATTTTATAGAAGTGGATTGTCTATTTCTCTCATAGTTTATTATTATTATTTTTTTTTGAGACAGAGTCTCGCTCTGTCACCCAGGCTGGAGTGCAGTGGCATGATCTTGGCTCACTGCAACCTCTGCCTCCCGAGTTCAAGTGATTCTCCTGCCTTGGCTTCCTGAGTAGCTGGGATTACAGGCACGTGCCGCCACAACCAGCTAATTTTTTTGTGTTTTTAGTAGAGGCGGAGTTTCACCTTGTTGGTCAGGCTGGTCTTGAACTCCTGACCTTATGTTCCGCCCGCCTTAGCCTCCCAAAGTGCTGGGATTACAGGCATGAGCGACTGCGCCCAGCTTCTCTCATGGTTTATTGAATGCCAGTTATTTTTTTGTAGAACAGTAGAAACCAAGATAAATAATCCTCATGCCCAGAAACGGGCACCCCACTTTGGACAGGCTGCGAGTGGGTGTGGTCACCAGGTGAGCTGGCTATGGGCTTGGGGCTGCCTTCGTTCCTATCAGGCACCACAGGCTTCCAATTCTTCCCACAGTGGCCACATCCACTATGTGTGTGGCGTGGGTGCCAGAGGGCTTCCTGGTGGCCCTACCCCTCCTCAGGTGCCAGTAGGCCTCGGATGTTGCCGCATGCCTGCCGTCTGCTCCTGCCCTCCCTGGCAGAGGGCTACTGCTGCTTGCTCCTGGCTTCTTGGCGTTCTCCTGGCTCAGCCTCCATTTCAGGTGGGTCCTGAACCCTTGGGGTGCAAGGGTCATGCCCATTCCTGCCTCTGCTGCCAAACTCTGACTAATCTCTGGGCAGGGACTTGGACGGGAGAAAGTCTGAGCCAGGGCGGGCCTTGAGTTGAAAATGTTTCCTGCCTCTCCCCGTGGGTCTTTGCCTGGTGGAAGGAGGGAAGGGGTTGGAGGTTCCCTGTCCCCTCACTGTTTTCTCCTTTTCTGCCTTCTGGCAGCTGGCAAAATCGGGGTGGTGGCAGCAGGGGGTGGGGAGCCCCACCCGGCACTCCAGAGTGCACACAAAGCTCTGTGCCTGAATCCAAAAGTTCAGCAGAAATGGGAATGAGGAAGGGGGAGCATTCAGGTTTGGAAATGGTTTTTACTTAGAGTTGAAGGCGTTGCCTTTGACCTTGAGCAATGTAAAGCCTTTCTAATTCCTGATTCTCTGTGTGGAAACATTCTCTCGGGCAGTATCCGGGATCTTAGGGCAGAAATGACATCTCCAGTCCACTGTGCCCCTCTGGAATTTTGCCCATCCAGTAAGTCCCCCTCTCTTGACCCTGGAGAGGTTTCTGTGACCTGCTGGGGTGGTAGCTGCCACATGATGGATAGGTTGAGAGGGCTTGGCTTGGCCCTGGCTACCATGTTGGAAGGAAGCCAGGCCATGGGGACAGGCCATGCAGGTGTCCTGTCCGCCAGCCCACGTCGACCACAAGCTACACACGAGGGAGCTACTGGCGCCTGGAGCCACCCCAGCTGATGAGCAGAGCAGAGCTCAGCCTCCCGCCAGCCCTGCCCCAGGTGCAGATGTGTGAGCAAAATAAACGTCGCCACTGTCTGAAGCCAGTTTTCGGGGGTTTGTTAAACAGCCGCAGTGCCTGAGGCAGGACTCTGGCCTGTGCTTCTGTCCTGTCACGTGGGGACTTGGCATGGGCCATGCCCGTCGTCTGCTGAGCCATGTCAGTCCTGCACCAGCCTTCCTGGGGCCTGCCATGGACCTATGCTGCCCGCGGCGATGCCAGCTCTGGTCCAGTCACTGAACAGGGGTGTTGGGCCTGTAACGAAGCAGAGTGTAGGGGAGCGAAGAAGGGAGCGGGCTGCACCGACCCTCTCCACCCGACGCCAACGCCACCTTGGTGTGAGCTGGCGGAGAGGGCTGTGCCCAGGTGCGGGGCTGCGGGCATGAGCTGCCCACTCACTCCCTGAGGCCTTTGAGTCGTTCTCTCTCCCAGCTCAGATTTCCTTCCGACAGCTTCCCAAGGCTTTGATGGAGCTGTCCTGAGCCATGTGCACAGCCTTGCTAGCTGCAGCCTGGGGAGAAACCGCACAGGGTTAATGAAAGAACTAAAGGAAAGGATGATCAAGCCAGGCTCCCTGAAATGCAGTCTGTAGGCGCCCGGCCTCAGTAATGGCCTGTAATGAGCTGCATCTGTGTCCCCACGAGGGCGCCTCCCAAGCCTTTAAAGCCAGGTGTTGTTTTAGGTGGGTTGCCTGTGTTCTTGCACTGCTGTTTTTGCTAGACATTTGCTCATAATCCTTTTTACATTTTTAAACAAACAGCATAAATATGAACTTGGGCTTGGACCAAGATAGTCATTCTACGTTCTGAGCTTAGTGAATGTCACGGCGCTGGGGTCAAGGAGCTGGGCGTGGCTGGGCGTGGCAGTCTCTCGCTGGCAGCCTGTGCTTTTCTTTGGCATCATCCTTAGGCTGGCTCCTGCTGTCGCTGTCTTGCATGTGGGTTTTGTAAGCATTGGCACTTTTCAATGATCCCTTCTGGAAACCAGCCCCTGCCTGAGCTTTCAGGAATGTATCTGTTTCCACCACCTTTCAGCTCCCTTTGCCAACGTCTGTTTCTCCAGGATTGCAGGGGGTCGTGTGAATCAGCTCAGATGCGTTCAGCAGAAACAGCAGGGCCCCAGCACCCGGCTCCCACCTCAGGAGGGTGTTGGTCCTCTGGCATCTCCATGCCCATGGGATGCCACTATAGCAGTCAAGGCCACATACTGGGGACACATATTGGGGACCTGCCAGAGGATGCTGTTGCCCCCAGCCCTCTGAGCAGAGACCTGGAACCCACCCTGTGTGGACTGCTGAGGTCACATGTCTGCCCAGACCAGTGACTAGCCAGGGAATGGCATGTACCCATGGGCTTCTGTCAACCGAGGTCAACCCCAGTCCCCACTCCCGCCCTCGGGTCGTCATGGCTGTGGAAGAGGCAAGGAGACCTGAACTGTCGGGAATGAGGATGGGGGTGGATGCTGAGTAGATTGACATCTGTGACCCTGGGTTTCCTCCTTCCCCCACCTAGAGGGCTTTGGCAAGATGGGACAGGATGTAAGGAAAAGGAGCAGGCCTGGGTCCCCTGAAGCTGGGCAGTCAGGGCCTGAATGGTGTGAATGGGATCCACATAAACCCCACAGCCCCACATGGCAGGGTCTCTGCACGGAATCCAGCCTGGGCTGGCGATCCTGCTGCCTCACAGGCGCGGCACAGCTGTGCCAGCTAGGCCCTTGCCTCTGGTGGGTAGGGGACCAATTAGTCCCACGGATGGCAGTGGCGGGCCGTCTGGAGCCACCGCTGCCATCACTCTGGCTCCAGGCATCTCTGCATTCTTGGGGGACCGGGAAGGCCGTGTGCTGCTTTCACAGGCTCAGAAGTGCCGATCCCACTGCCTGGCGTCTCTGGGCTGTCAGTGCCTGCTCTGATCTTGGAGCAAAGTTGGAGCTGAGTTCAGGTGCTGTCACAGCCCAACCAGGTGCACATGCACTTGGGGCAATGCTGACATGCCAGCCCCTTGCTGCCTCAGTCTCCTCTGGACCTTGGGCACCGATGAGCATAGGAAGGAAGCCAAATAGTGGTTGAGGGCAGCTTGGTGCTGGCCTGCAGGTGCCCCTTGGCACTTACAGCCTGGGCACCATGAATGGCAGCAGGAGGCAGACAGATTCCTGGGTGGAAGGGGGCGGGTCCCTGGTAAGGCCCCACCTTCAGGCCAGGGAGGCTGGGGGCCGGGGTACAAGTCCTGTGGATTGGAGTGGGAACTTACAGTGCCTTTTTGGGCCCACCCACGGCCGCCCTTGGACCAATCGGCATGGATTTCCACCCCATGCTCGTAAAAGCCCCAGGCTCACCCAGAGCTGAGCAAACGTCCTGCAGAGAGGAGCAACCCACCCTAGGGCCTCCTCTTTGCTGAGAGCTGCAGAGGTGATGGGGAGATGGCGGGATGGCAGCTGCAGAGAGGAGCTGCCCCTCTACTGACAGCTGAACACTTGTTGGAATGATGTGCCTAACAGAGGAGCTGCCCTCTCTACTGACAGCTGAGCAGGCCTTGGGACACTGGCTGCAGAAAGGAGCTGCCCCCTGTGCGTTTCCTCAGAGCTGTCCTGTCACTCA
>NW_016107427.1:3599771-3605924 GCF_001604975.1 Cebus imitator | reverse complement strand
AAAAAAAAATTAGCCGGACATGGTAGTGCATGCCTATAATCCCAGTTACTCAGAAGAGTGAGGCAGAAGAATCACTTGAAACCAGGAGGCGGAGGTTGCACAGGGCTGAGATGTGCCCCTTCTCACCACGTTGCAGGTGAAGCGAGGAAGAGAAGAGCTGCAGCCCTTTAGGGAGCCCAGACCTGGGAGCCCCCGAGCCAGGGCTGTGACTCCGTCTTTGGGGCCGTGCAGTTCCCGGCATCTCTCAAATTTTGGGCGCCACCGTGTTCCCCAGTGGCAGCTGTGGAAGCTGCTTGCCGTGCGCCTGGTCGGGCCGCAGCCTCACAGAGAGCCGGCATCCATGTCAGCATCCCTGCCGCCGCCCTGCTGAAGCAGCCAGCGTGTCTGGCTGTGCGAGGCGGCCAGGCCCCACGCTCACTCTCACACACACTTTGCCGTTCCACTTCTGACTCGCCCTTGGCAGGCATGGGACCTAGGCCTGCAGCGCGAGCCCAGTGCAGCCTGCCAGCCCACGTGCGTGAAATGAGCCCAGCGGCCCAAGCAAAACGTGGGCAAAGGCCCGCCAGCCACAGAGGCTTTGGCCAGAAAACGACACCCCAAAGATCCCATAACTCTGCGGCGTTTTCTCCCAGTCTGCTGTGCTTCCCGCCTCAGTGCTGCAGCGTCTGCTTGAGCCCGCCTGTGCACACGCTCCCGTCCTCCTCTCGTCTGTGAAGTCTCAAACCTTCAGGTAAGTCGATATGTGTTTGGTGAGATGCAGTGCTCAATTTTATCCACTAAATTAAGACTAGCTGGCATGTCTTTGTTATTTTTCCACGTTACATAAATTCTGTCTACATAAAAAATAATGTAGACAGGCGCGGTGGCTCACACCTATAATCCCAGCACTTTGGGAGGCTGAGGCAGGTGGATCATGAGGTCTAGAGTTCGAGACCAGCCTGGCCAGCATGGTGAAACCCCATTTCTACTAAAAATATGAAAATTGGCCAGGCATAGTGGTGTGTGCCTGTAGTCCCAGCTACTCGGGAGGCTGAGGCGGGAGAATCACTGGAACACGGGAGGTTGCGGTGATCTGAGATCACTCCACTGCACTCTACCCTGGGAAACAGAGCGAGACTCTGTCTCAAAAAATAATAATTAAAAAAAATAATATGCAGGGAACCTTTAGAAATCCTGAGGAGACAGCCCACAGGTCCCTCCGGGCTTGTCTTGACCACTGATGCTGGCCTTATGAGGGTCAGGTGTGTGCTCCTGGGTGTGGGCCCAGGGAGCCTGCGATTTTGACCCTAATGGGGACCAATCTACACAGCTGAGCCAGCCTCTCTGCAGTCCCTGTTCCATCCATGGCAAATGCCTATGACCTTCTCATAGTCAAGGGTCTGGTGACGCAGCTCTGAGCAATTCCTGCTGGCCTGTAAATCTCCTCTGACATGGTGGTGTGGCCTCTGCTGGAAGAACATGCTCAGGAGGCGGTGCAGACCTCCGTAACTGTGGGCTCAGTCACAGGCGTCAGCACCCCCACCCAGGAGCTGACCTAGACCCTACGTCATGGGCACACGTCCTGGGCTAGGAAGTCCTGAGCCAGCGAGGGTGCCTCTGCAGGGGACAGCACCAGCCGAACCACAGCGTGGCCTCCGGGGAGGACTTGCAGGCCTTGAGGTGGTGGCGCTTGTGGCTGCTGTGAGTGCCCGCCTGGAGAGGGGCTGTGTCTGTGTGCACACCAGTGGCTCCAGAGCCTGCCAGGCTCGGCAAGGGGCCCCATGCACAGGTGAGCACCTGCTGACATGCGGAATTGTGACTCTCAGGACACTTCCATCACAATGACCATTTTGACTGCCCTGAGAATAACTGGCCTCAGCCACTTTCCCTGCATTTTTCGAGGAGCCCAGGGCCCAGCGGGCTCCCATTGTGGCAGTGCGCAAGACCCTCGCAGACAGCCAGGGAAGGCTGCGGCCTGAGGCGGCTGCAGCAGGGGCGCTTGGCATTTAACGCCAAGGAACAACTCTTGAAGATCATTTTTGAGGATGTGGGTGTTTCGGGTTTTGAGCATGGCCTAAAATAGAGTGGACTGTCAATGCTATAGCTCCGGAGCCGAGAAGCTGTATGTACCACTCCCCCCTGGGGTGAATGGGGCCCACGCCCTGCCTTCCCTGAAGCCCACTCACTGTGCACCTCCTGCCTCCCTGCTCAGCAAGCTCCTAGGGGCCCCCTGAATATCCTCCCTGGAGCCGCAGCAGACCCCACAGCTCTCTGCTTGCTGCTCTCCTCTGCACCCTGCACCAGCTCCCTCTTCTCCAGTTCCTGACCACATGCCCCTCTTCCCCCTGTAGGTGCTGGGTACTGGCCCTGCCAGCCTCTGAGGCCCACAAGGGCTTGTGGTTCAGGAGGGCTCTGTGACTACCTCGGCTCCAAACCTCTCCACCCCCACCCCCAAGCAGCCTGCTGGCACCCTAGCCCCACGCACCCCGAGAACACCCAGTGCCATTTCCTGGAAGAGCCAAGTCTCTGCCAAGAGGTTTCCACGCCTCTGTCCTACGACTGACTGACTTGCTTCTGAAGCCTGTTCAGGAGAGGTCATGCCTGTCCCCTTCCTCTACCCACTGGCCTGCCCTGCCTCACTTGGCTGCAGAGTGGGGAAGGGAACTTTTCCACCTGCTCTAAGCAAAGCCTGCTCACCAGAGACTGGCAGGAAACCAAGTGCCAGGAGAGCTGGGTGCGGGAAGGCCAGAGCTCCCTGAAGCATACGTGCCTGCCAGTCGCTCTGGGGAGCCCTGCCCTCTCCTCCTCTCACCTGCCTCCCTGGCAGTGTCCTTGCCCGGCAGACCCACAGGAACAACGCTGCCATGGGGGCCCAAGTGTTGGGGACCTCCCAGGCCAGCGCCGCAGCCCAGCATGGATGCCACCAACCTACAGAGGAAAGTCCCTCGTTAGTGTCCACAGCGACACTGTCTCCATCCTTTAGGTGGCTCCATGCCAGGGCATAATTCAAGCCATTGCTGAGATGCCCAGAGACCAAGAACATGAAGCTGGCCAGACTTGGTCATTAGGAAAGCCCTGGGCATCAGCACCTGTCTCCTCACATCCTTTACAGCTGGCTGGCTGGCTGGGTGCCTGGATCCTTCAGGGTGGGGCTGGAGTCAGTTACAGTTTCTTCTCTTCATGAGCCACAGCCAAGAGGTGCTACATTATAAGCAGCTGCAGTTTTGTGGAGGACATATGAACAGCCACCCATCTGGAGTTAGGGCTGCTGTGGACGGGTGTGCAGGTTGTGGACTGCACAGCTCCATGCCTCCATGCCCTTAGAGTCTACGCCTGGATGGGCACGTGCAGCGCCCCATGTGGACTTCTCAGCTCCCCTCGGTTTTCAGTGTTCCTGGCTGGGCAGGACAAGCAGATCTTGCAGAAAGAGCAGCCCCCACTCCCAACTGCAACCTGACCTGCCTCCATCCTCACCAGGCCCCTGCAGCCCCTGTCCTCGCCCTCCACGCCTCCCCAGCCCTCCCACCTGCACCTGGGCTGCACCAGCCATGCTCCTGATGCAGGCCTTTGTCCAGCCGTGCACGCTTTTCCTCAGGGTCTGCCAGGCAGCCCTGAGCCTCTGCCCAGCCTCTGCCCGGATGCCCAGTCTTCAGTGAGGGCTGCCCCCACCTACGCATCGTGGTACAATGTACCATCTTAACCATTTTTAAATGTGCAGTTGGGCAGCGTTAAGTGCATTCATGTTGCACAACCATCACTGCCACCCATCTCCAGAACGTTTTCACTTTCCCAGCTGAAACTCTGCTCAATCAACAGTAACTCCCCGTCCCCTCCTCAGCCCCTGACAGCCGCTGTCCTCTCTGCCTCCCTGAGCCCAGCTCTTCTAGATTCCTCTCATGAGTGGGACCGTGCGGGATTCATGCTGTTGTGGCGCGTCCCACGGTTTCATGGCTTTTTAGGCTGAATCCTTGTCTGTTTTGCACGGATATCCACATTTTGCTTCTCCATTCATCTGTGTGAGGTACATCTTGTCTCCAAGTTGCCCAAGAACCCCCGTTGATAAGTTTGGATTCAAACCCAGATCAGGGTCCAGGGTTGTGGCTTTTTCCAGACTTGTCAATCTAGCAAATGCCAAGGCTGGGAGGTGCTCGTCAGCAGGCACTCCATGTTGGCCAGGCTGGTCTCGAACTCCTGACTCAGATGATCCGCCTCCCTCAGCCTCCCAGAGTGTTGGGATTACAGGCGTGAGCCATCATGCCCGGCACTCTTCACTGTGTGTGTGTGTGTGTGTGTGTGTGTGTGTTTTGGGTGTGTGTTTTAGCTATGGGCTAAATTGAGTCCCCTGAAAATGTACGTGTTTTAGTTCTAACCCTTCCCACCTCAGAATATAACCTTATTTGGAAACGGGATCTTTAAAGAGGCGATTAAAGCTAAATGAGGCCATTAGACCCTAACCCAGTGACTGGTGTCCTGACCAGAAGGGTGTGTGGACACAGACGCAGAGGGAGAACACTCTGCTAGGGTGAAGGCAGAGAACAAGGCGCTTCTCCAAGCTAAGGACCCCCCCCAAGCCTGGCCAGCAACCCACAGAAGCTGGGGAGGCCTGGGATCGAGGTTCCCCTCTGCCCCAGAAGGAGATGTGGCGTTCAACAGTTCAAACTGGAGGCTGTTGGAACTTGACATTATTTGAGTGCTGAGGAGTGTGCCTCTGTGGGCTGAGGCACAGAGCATGACGCTGCACATTCTGCTTCTCTGATTATAGATTAAGTCCCGTAAATGACTAGGAAAGGCTGAATGGCCCAGAGATAAGGGCATCACGCCTACCTGATAGAATATTAACTCCGTCTTTCTTAGAATATGGCAAACTGTAACCAATCAAATCACTATAACCAGCCTGGGTGCCGTGGCTCACACCTGTAATCCCAGCACTTTGGGAGGCCAAGGCAGGAGGATCAACTGAGTCCTCCAGTTGGAGACCAGCCTAGGCAACATGGTAAAACTCTACAGAAATTAGCCGGGCATGATGTTGCACCCTGCAGTCCCAGCGATTCAAGAGGCTGAGGCAGAAGGATCGCGTGAGCCCACCCAGGTCAAGGCCGCCGTGAACCATGTCCACGCCACTGCACTCCAGCCTGGGCAACGGTGCAAGACTCTGTCTCTAAAAAAAGAATCTCTGTAACCTATGCACTATCTTGTATGGAAAACGTTGCAACTCTGTTAAACTTCCCTTCTCTGCCTATGTAAGCGAGAACTTCCCTTTCCACTCTGGAGCACTGGCCCATTCTTTCCGAGTAGTTTCCCGAGTGATGGTCCCCAAGCTTTAAGCTTGAATGAACCCTAGGCTTCATTGTTATTTTGTGAATCTCATTATTTAGGGTTGATCTCAGCTCACTGCAGTCTCAACCTCCTAAGCTTAACCATCCCTGCCAACACCGTGACCTTGGACTTCTGGCCTCCACGTCTGTGAGACAGTAAGCTGCTGAAGCACCCAGTGTGGGACACTTTGTCACAGCAGGCCTGGCGGACTCACACTGGGACCAGCCCTGTGGCCGCCACAGGGAAAATCCAAGGCGAAGCTTGAGGGCATTTAGGGCCCGCCTGGGTCATCCTGGGGCACCTCTGCATCTCAGGAGCCTCAGCTTCATTGCACCTGCCAGACTTTCTCCAGAGAGCCTATTCACAGGTTTCAGAGGTTAGGGCCTGGGAGCTTTGAAGGACCACTGTTAGCTTACCAGAGTTGTTTTTTTGTTTCTTTTCTTGAGATGATGTCTCACTCTTGTACCCCAGGCTGGAGTGCAACGGCGCGATCTCGGCTCACTGCAACCTCCACCTCCCAGGTTCAAGTGATTCTCCTGCCTCAGCCTCCCTAGTAGCTGCGGTTACAGATGCACACCACCACGCCCGGCTAATTTTTGTATTTTTAGTAGAGACAGGGTTTCACCATCTTGGCCAGGCTGGTCTTGAACTCCTGACCTCAGGTGACCCACCCACCTTGGCCTCCCAAAGTGCTGGGATTACAGGCGTGAGCCACTGCACCTGGCTGAGTTCTACTGTCTTCAGAGGTAGGGTCTCCCTCTGCCACCCAGGCTGGAGTGGTGCTCGTCTATAAACTTATTTGCATCCCTATTTCCAGAAACTTGCATATGTTCCTTCCCTCCCTCCCTCGTTTTCTTT
>NW_016107427.1:3577219-3599206 GCF_001604975.1 Cebus imitator | reverse complement strand
TTTGTAGTTTTAGTAGAGACGGGGTTTCACCGTGTTGACCAGGATGGTCTCGATCTCTTGACCTCGTGATCCACCCGCCTCGGCCTCCCAAAGTGCTGGGATTACAGGCGTGAGCCGCTGTGCCCAGCCTCTATTTTCTAGGTTCTGAGGCAACCCCCAGCTCTCCACCAGGCATGAGGATCTCTGGATAGTCTCACTGCATTCTGGCAACCTCTTGATTTCCTTGTCTCCCTTGAAGCATCACTCTCCTGTCCCGCCCTTTTTTTTCGACAGGGTCTCAGTCATCCAGGCTAGAGTGCAGTGGTGCAATCATGGCTCACTGCAGCCTCTAACTCCTGGGCTCAAGAGACCCTAATGCCTCAGCCGCTCGAGGAACTGTTTCCCTTTCTTATATCTTGTAGAGATGGGGTCTCACTGTGTTGGCCAGGCTGGCCTCAAGCAATCTTCCCGCCTAGGCCTCCCCTGTCCTGCTGCTGCTGGACTCACGGTGGTCCTGGGACCTCCTGAGACCGTTTCATCGCTGCTAGACTCACGGTGGTCCTGGGACCTCCTGAGACACCATTTCATCACTGCTGGACTCACGGTGGTCCTGGGACCTCCTGAGACACCGTTTCATTGCTGCTGGACTCACAGTGGTCCTGGGACCTCCTGAGACACTGTTTCATCTGGTTTTACTCCCTCCTTTTGTTGGTGTGTGTTCCTGGGCAGAGAGGCTGCCCTGCACGATGGAAGTGTCTCCTGCCTCCACTGCTAAGTGAGAGGGTGCTGGCGCCGGGCTTCCAGCCTGCATTTCTTCCTCTTCCGGATTCCGTCATGGTTTATCTCCCAGTTTCCACATGTGCTGGAGGCTGAAGGCGATGCCTTTCTCATCTCGAGCCTCCCTGTGTGAGCTGGGCTTCCCGTCCTTTTTCGGGAGTGTTTGAGTTCCCATGTCTTCGTATTTCACGGTGATGTTCACCATGTAGCCCTTTCTCCACCCATTTTGCTGTGCACTGGGTGGGCCACTCAGTCTGCAAGGTCACGCCTTTCAGTTCTGGGGCAGTTTGGGGAGTTATTTCATTAGTGAGATCCTTCCCTGTTTTCTTTTTGCAACTCTTACTTGCCACATGCTGGGATCCAATAAGCTCAAAGAATTCCACACACACAAAAACATAAAAGACAAAAACACCGGGATACATCATAATTTCCAAGGCAATGTTGTAAAAACAAAGCTGTAGGACCCATGCTTTCAATTTCAAAACCTACCAGAGTTGTAGTAATCAAAACGGTGTGGTACTTCCATAAGACCAGACACAGACCAATGGAACAGCAGAGTCTAGAAATGAGCCCATACAACTATGAGCAAGGGTGCCAGACCATTCCATGGGGAGAAAATTGTCTCTTGGACAAACGATGCTGAGACAGACAGACATCCACAAATTCCCATGTCACACCATCTAAAAAATCAATCCATGACTCAAAAATCAATCCATGAGCTAAATATATACAGATTTTAGAAGAAAACGTAGGGGTACATTTCCATGAACCTCGGATCTGCCAATGCATGACACCCAAAGCATGATCAACAGGATAAAAAAATAAATCTTGACTCTACCAAAACTACAAACTGCTATGTATCAAAGAATATTAAGAAAGTGAAAAGAGGTCAGGCCCGGTGGCTTACGCCTGTAATCCCAGCACTTTGCCAGGCCGAGGTAGGCGGATCACAAGGTCAGGAGTTCGTGACCAGTCTGGCCAACGTGGTGAAACCTAGTCTCTACTAAAAATACAAAAATTAGCCAGGCACGTTAGCATGTGCCCATAGTCCCAGCTACTTGGGAGGCTGAGGCAGGAGAATCACTTGAACACGGGAGGCGGAGGTTGCAGTGAGCCCAGATCAAGGCGCTGCACTCCAGCCTGGGCAACAGAGGGAGACTCTGTCTCAAAAAAGTAAAAAGATAACCTGCAGAATGGGAGAAAATATTTGCAAGTCCTATGAGAAGTGTTTAGTATCCTGAACATATAAAGAGCTCCTACAACTCAGCAAAAAGACAACCCAATTTAAAATTAGGAGATGGACTTCTCCCAAAAAATAACCAAGAGGTGCACGAAAAGATGCTCACTCAACGTCAATCATTAGAGAAAGGCAGATCTAAAGCACAACGAGACACCTGTTCACACACACTAGCATGGCCATCATAATTTAAAACATGATTTATAACAAGTGTTGATAAGGACTGAGAGACTGGAACCCTGGTGCACTGTTGGTGGAATACAGCTTGACAGTTCCTCAGCAAATAATTAAACGGAGTTACCACATTACCCGCAAATGCCACTCCTGGGTACATACCCGAGAAAAATGAACAGAGGTGTCCAAACAGTCGGCCATGAATGTGCACAGCAGCTTACTCACAGGGCTGAAAAGCAGACAAAACCCGAATGTCCATCACTGATAAATGAGGGAACAGAATGCGTCTACCCACACAATGGTATCCATGCACTAACATGCGTGACACACCACGCAAAGTGAAATAAGACACGAGGCCACAGCTGCATGATTCCATTTATATGAACTGTCTGGAACAGGGAAAACCTATTTCAGACAACAGAGATAGAAAGTCGATTAGCAATTGCCTGGGGAGGAGGAACAGAGGAGGGGAAATGACTGCTTCCTGGGGTGAGGAGAGAATGTTCTGGAACATGAGAGGTGGTCCCTATGCAACATTCTGAATTACTAAATGCTGCTGATGCTTCACTTTAAAGTGATTGACTTTTGGGTTATGTGAATTTCGCCTTAATTTAAAAGCCCAAACTCTCACAGTGCTCCCACCAGCTCCACCATGAGCAGACGGCGCTGGACCACGCGGAAACTTCCATGCTTCTCCCCGCCCCCTTCTGCATCCCCATCGTGGACTCTCTTTTGCCTTTAATCTGCTCTGCCCAGAGACTGCCTGTGTTCATCCCACCTGGCCGACTACGCTCAGTATTGCCTTGGCGAAACATCCTAAGAGCAAGCTACATTAGAGAAAAGCTCATTTCATCTCATAGCACATACACAGGCCATTTAGGAAGCCACGTGTTAGTGAAGGGAAACCCATGCTCCGCGCCGTCTGCAGCGATAACGGGGGCCAGGCCAGGCAGTTCCCAATCTCGTGTGTGTTTAGGGCTCAGGAAAGTGATGGTGAAGCGGGCGAAGGTGCCGGGGCCGCTCCACACTCCAGACTTCACTTCCGGCCCCGCTCCTGGGCCGCCACGAAGTGCAGCAAGTCAATGGCAGTGACCACCCCGAACACCATCTGCCGAGGACTGGACTTCTCGGGGCTGTGGTCTGAGGAGGGGAGAACAAGGCTCAGGTTTGCCGGCGCTGTGGGAGGCTGGGCGGGCTGCTGCGGGGCAGAAGCCTCCCGAGGGCCTGTGGGCACTTATGCACTGTGGAGGCCCAGGGCAGCCTGCTGGAGCCCAGGGGCCAAGGCTTCGTTTTTTTTTTTTTTTTTTTTTAGACAATCTCACTCTGTCACCCATGCTAGAGTGCAGTGGTGCAGTCTCAGCTCACTGCAACCTCCATCTTCTGGGTTCAAGCAATTCTCCTGCCCCAGCCTCCCAAGCAGCTGGGACTTCAGGTGCATACCACCACACCCAGCTAATTTTTGTATTTTTAGTAAAGACGGGGTTTTGCCATGTTGGTCACACTGGCCTCAAACTCCTGATCTCAAGTGATCCGCCTGCCTCGGCCTCCCAAAGTGCTGGAATTACAGGCATGAGCCACTGTGCCTGACCCAGGCCATGTTCTTCTGACATGAGCCCCATGGGCCCCAGGCTGGGCTCCATACACCACATCAGGACACACCCTTCCCCGCCCCCACCCCCAGGCTGTGATCCTGAGGCGCCCATGACTTCAGAGTCGGTGTGGCCATGAAATTCAAACCTGTTCAACGTGGCGGGGCACAGAGGCTCACACCTGTGATCCCAGCGCTTTGGGAGCCAAGGTGGGAGGATCATTTAAACCCAGAAGTCTGGGACCAGCCTGGGCAACATATTGAGACCCCATCTCTGCTGAATATTTAAAAAAATAAATTAGTCAAGCATGGTGGCACACGCTTTTGGTCCCAGCTACTTGGGAGACTGAGGCAGAAGGGTCAGTTAAGCACAGGATGTCAAGGCTGCAGCAAGCTATGACAGCAAACTGCACTCCAGCCTGGGCGACAGCACGGCCCTGTCTAAAAACACAGAACCCCTTCACGCTGTGGGTAACACACAGCTCCCAGCTCTGGCCTGATTCTATTTTCACCACTACTGCCTCCTCCTGGCCAGCATGGGCTGGGTGTTAATGCTGGCCCAGGATCCCACGCCGCATACCCGGACAGGGTTGTTGTGATGGTTAAATTTTTTTTTTTTTTTGAGACGGAGTCTTGCTTTGTTGCCTAAGCTGGAGTGCAGTGGCAAGATCTTGGCTCACTGCAACCTCTGCCTCCCAGGTTGAAGCAATTCTCCTGTCTCAGCCTCCTGAGTAGCTGGGACTACAGGCATGTGCCACTATGCCTGGCTAATTTTTGTATTTTTAGTGGAGATAGGGTTTCACCATGTTGGTCAGGCTGGTCTCAAACTGCTGACCTCAAGTGATCCACCCGCCTTGGCCTCCCAAAGTGTTGGGATTACAGGCGTGAGCCACGTGGCCTGTATTTTTAGTAGAGACGGGCTTTCACCATATGGGTCAGGTTGGTCATGAACTCCTGACCTCGTGATCCACCTGCCTCAGCCTCCCAAAGTGCGGGGATTACAGATGACTGTGATGATTAATTTTAATACAGATTAATATGGCCGTGGGGAGCCCAAGCATCTGGCCACAAATTCTGAGCGTGTGTGAGGTTTTCTGGATGACATTAGCACCAGAATTGAGCAGCGGATAATGCGTGCTCCGGTGGGGGGCCTCCCCCAAGCAGTTGAAGGCCTGAAAAGAACCGAAGTCCTGCCTTTGGACTTGAACCGCTACCCCTCCAGTCCCGGCCTGCCGCCTCCCCTGCCGATCTTGGAGGCTGTTGCCTCCACGGTCCCAGGAGCCAGTTCCTCAACACAGCCCTCGTTCTCTCCCATTGCCCACACATCCTCCTGGTCCTGTGTCTCTGCAGAACCCTATGCCCGTGGTCATGAGGCACAGGGGGTGTGCAGGGAGGGAGAGAAACACCAAGGCAGGGCCCTAACAGCCCATCCCTACTCCGCCACGGCTGCCACTCCTGTCTTTAGAGGCAAAGGCCCCTTGGGGTGGCTCACTTAGATCCCCAGGAAAAAACAGGGAACCCAGACAAGATTGACTCCCTGCGTTTCGGGGACACTGAGGCACAGCGACAGAGCTGGAGAAGCTCATCTGAGCAGCTCAGCTCTGAGGCACTGACCCAGGAGCAACCTGAAGACTTGCTGCCAGGGGCCAGGAGCCGGTATTCCAGGTCTGGGGACGGTACAGTCCCTGTCACGACTGCACAGCCCTGGCGCGCTTGGAAGCAGCCACAGACCGTGGTAACAAGCATGGCCATGCTCCAGGAAAACGTAATTTGGGCACCGACAGTGGAACTTACATCTTTTTTTTTTTTTTTTTTTGAGATGTTCAAACACAAGTAAATTTGAGACTAAGAGGGGAAGCCTCCTAACCAAGGCTCGGGGGTCCAGGACCCTGGAAGCCCCTCCTTTGCCATGGAGAGGCTGTGATTCTGAGCCCGAGAGCCATTCTGAGGGGTGGGTGATACCTACCTGCAGGCCCCCCCACCACGCCTGCCCAGGCCTGGTCCCGCGCTGCAGAGCCAAGGATGGGAGATGGGGTTAGACTCAGGGCCCTCACAGACCAGCCTCAGCCGCCGAGCGCTCACCCACCACACACAGGCCGGCAGGTGGGCAGGCTCTGGCCTGCAGGGCCCTCCCCAGTTCTTCCTGTGGGCCCCAGGCCAGCGGCTGCCATCTAGGACCCAAAACTTGCAAGCGACTCTCCTGGCCTGTGGGGGTGTGCTGGGGACGCCCAGGGATGTGCTCAGGAGTTGCAAAACTTCACAAGCTCAGCAGGAGCAGGGGCCCAGGGACAGCCCGTGAGTGGCTTCCAAGACCCATGTGGGGGCTTCCTTCAGATCAGCCCCTCAAAGGCCAGGAGGCTGCTGGGGCAAACGCTGCCTCTCCAGGGACTGCGGGACATGGCCAGGGTCAGGGTCAGGACTTGAAACCTTTCCAGATGTTTCTGGCCTTGTCCCTGTGAGTCCCCAAGACTGTTGGCCTCCCAGGAGCCAAAGGGCCTGGACTCCTGAGCCCGTGCACTCTGGACAAGGGGTCCCACCCAGTGTGGCCTGAGGGGTCCCTGCGGGAATCACAGGCTCGGTGCAGCTCACCAGCCCGGGGCGTGCGGGAGGCCCGGAGGGGGGAAAAGATGGGAGGGTCACTGGAGGTCGGCACCACCCATTCCCCTAACACCCTGCAGGGGGCGGGGGCCCAGCTGCTGCCCATGGCAGAGGCCAGGCTTGGTGGACTGACCCCAGTGAGACCCCCACACACAGAGCAGGGCCGCACTCACACTGGATCTGCTCATGCACCACCAGGGCGAAGTGGTCCGTCTCCAGGATGTGCGAGAGCCTGCCCAGCGTGTCCGTCAGGAGGATCTGCAAGGGATGTGCGTTCAGTAGGCGCCACCGGCCCCCGGAAAAGGAACACAGGGGAAGGGAAAGCATTGTGTAGAAGGGTCCTAACCTAGGCATCAGAGGGTGACAGGACGCCCCGAGAAAGACCCCTTGAGGAGGCTGGGTGTGGTGGCTCACGCCTGCAATCCCAGCACTTTGGGAGGCCGAGGCCGGCAGATCACTTGAGGTCAGGAGTTCGAGAGCAGCCTGGCCAACTTGGTGAAACCCTGTCCCTACTAAAAATACAAAAACTAGCTGGGCATGGTGGTGCATGCCTGTAATTCCAGCTACTCAGGAGGCAGAGTGTGGGGAACGTGTGGATTCGGGTGACATTTCAGGCATGTGTATGAGATGGAAAAGAAGTCAAACTCGCTCCTAGGTTTTGGGCGGAACCCTCAGCCTTTCACGCACGGGGGGTTCCGATTGGAAAGGCGCACAATCTTTCCCGGGCCACCCTCAGGGCAGCGGAAGGTGGGCTCTCGTGATAATTGTGGGGTGTGACCAGCCCGGCAAGGAGCCACCACAGGGCTTCTCCTGGAATCTCTAGCTCTTGCTGGATAAGCAGGTGCATGCACAGGAATGTGAGGTCTGGCATGAGGAAGAGCCCGGCAGAGGCCGCATGATGCTGGGATGGCCGCCGAGTGCCAGTGAGTCCCCAGAACACGGCTGCTGCGGATGAGCCCGCCCTGGTGGGAGCCTCCCCGCCGGGCTGCTGCATGTGTAAAGTGGGTGCTTCAGCTTCATGGTTTGAGGGGTGCAGCCGGCTTCGGCCTAAGTGGTGTTGAGGGTTGAGGACCCAGCACCCCGCACAGGAAATGCCGCATTCTGCCTTTGGGGCCAGGGAGGGGGGTGGTGGGGGGCGGGGGACCTGGGCACCCTCGTGGTCCCAAAGTGCCTGCATACCTGCTTGAACTGCTTATAGATGACTTTGCCAACTTGGTCCGATGGCTGCACCTTCCCGGCAAGCAGGGACGACAGCATGTTCCCCAGCGTCACCATTCCCAGGATCACCCTGTGGGGCGGGGGGTGGCTGGGGTCAGCGAACACCTCGCCCCTCCCAGGAGCCCCAGCAGAAGCGCTCTCTGGCCACACATGGAAGCCCGCTGCCACGACCCTACACATGGCAGGAACCAGGCTGGGCCCTGACGGGGAGAAAGAAACCAAGGGTCCTTGGCACTTCCTTTTCGCCGGGGTCAAGGGTGACCAGTCGTCAGGTTTCCGTGGCATGAGGTTCTCAGTGGTCACTGGGCATGCATGCCACGGCCTTCTGCTGTGAGATATGTCCTCGGGAAGTCTCTCCCCTGACCCCCAGGTGGGCCCAGGACAGGCTGCACCCAAAGGGTGGGTGGGCGAGGTCTGCGGGCCCGGAGTGAGCCCAGCAGCCCTGCCCCAGCTGCTCAGGGACTGGCACGGGGCTGTCCAATGCCCTAAACCCTGTCCAGTGACACCGATGGGGGAGGAGCTGGATGGACAGAGCCCGGGACTGAGCTCGGGGCAGGGGCTGAGACTGACCCTGCCTCGTCCACCACGGGCGCCTGGTCGAAGCCCTTCTCCCGGAGGATGGCGATGGTGTGCTCGCAGGTGACGGTTGGCAGCACAGTCAGCGGGGCCGACAGGCTCAGCTCCTGAACGCGGAGGTGCCACCACCTGAGGGGAGAGGGCAGACCGGGGCATGACGGCAAGGACAAATGCTCTTGCCACCTGGGTCAGCACCTCGGCAGGAAGCCACGGGGCCACTCTCCTGCCCGTCACAGCGGGGCAGGGCAGTGCAGGTAGCATGTCTCCGGGGATCGCTCTCCTGCCCGTCACAGCCAGGCAGGGCAGCACAGGCAGCGGGTTTCTGCCCGAGCGTCCTTACCAGGGCTTCTTCACCGAGAGGTCCTCCTCCTTCAGGAAGCCCTTCTGCACCATCCATCTGTCGCTCAGGAACTTGGTCCTGTGGGATGGGGGCGTCACTGAGGACCCGAAGGGCCACATCAGGCCTCTGCCCATGCTAGGGGCAAGCACTGCACACCCAGCCCCTCTCCTGGACCTCACTGGTGCAGCAGGGACCCCAAGTGCTGGCTGGAGGACCCAGGGGAAGCCTGGGAGCTGGACTTCCCACCCGCCATGGCCAACAAACCCGTGTGAGCATGCACACGCCATGGCTCAGGTGCTCAGGCTCGGCCTCTGCCCCTCGCCCTCGCACACACGCACGGGCTTACGCGACAGGCCTGCCAAGCGCGGGGGACGTGGTGTCCTTGCACCGACGGGGGTGGGCAGGGGCCTGCACAGGGCAACTTGGCCCTGGGCACCAGACATGAATCACCCATGCCAGGAACCCAACTGGGGCACCCACCAGCCCAGCCTGGCCCCCAAGGGCAGCTGAGCTCAGGGGTTGCAGGCCATGGAGGAAACCACGGGGGTCTCTAGACACTCGCCCCCATACTGCCCCGGAGGCCAGCTGCAGAGCACCCCAGTCTCAGCCCGGCTGCCCGGTGACCAGTGAGGTCTGTGGTGTTACTGCCTGAGGGGCTTCTGGGCAAAACAGTCACAGCAAGTCCCATGTGGCCACCTGGTTGCACTGTGCGGAGTTTGCAGGTCTCGGGCTTCCTGGGCAGCACTCGGTCCCAGCCCGGAGTTTGGGGGAAGCAGCAGAGGGAGTCAGTGGGCAGGAGGCGGCACAGGACCCGGCCCAACAGGACGTCAAGGCCAGGGCTGCCCCTTGGAGCTCGCGGACCCCAGATTAGTGGCTGGAGGTCGCAGAGGGAAGCCTGGGGGCTGGACTTCCCACCCTTCATGGCCAACAAACGCGTGTGAGAGGGGCAGACACCAGAGAAGGAGGGACAGGAGGGACGGAGAGGGAGCCATCGCCTTTCATGCCCCTCTGGTCAGCGCTGTGACTGCAAGCGTGCATTGATTTTCACAGCATTAAGGCAGCGTGAGGGCAGTGTTCGCAGGGCCCACGGCCCCCTCCCCTCCCAGCGCTGGCTGCTGGCTCTCAGGTGAGGCACATGAGGCTTCCAGGGAAGGGTGGCAGCGGAGAGGAGCAGGGACTGGGAGGGAAGCCCGTGTCTTACATGTAGTTCCGCACTGAGTCGGGCAGGATGACCACACAGCGCTGGCCCTCCTGCAGCTCCTGCGCGGCCTTCACAGCCACGGCCACCGTGCTGCCGGCACTGCCACCTGCAGAGAGGGCCACAGTCAGACGCGCCAGGTGAGTGCATGTGGGTGCAGGTGCCGTGGCTCACACCTGTCATCCCAGCACTTTGGGAGGCCAAGGCGGATGAATTACAAGGTTGGGAGTTTGAGACCAGCCTGATTAACATGGTGAAACCCCGTCTCTGCTAAAAAATGTACAAAAATTAGCTGGGCATGGTGGCCCATGCCTGTTATGGCAGCTACTTGAGAGGCTGAGGCAGGAGAATCGCTTGGACCTGGGAGGCAGAGGTTGCAGTGAGCCGAGATCGCGCCACTGTACTCCAGCCTGGGCGACAGAGCGAGACTCCGCCTTAAAAAAATCTTTTCTTTTTTTGAGACGGAGTCTCGCTCTGTCGCTCAGGCTGGAGTGCAATGGCGCGATCTCGGCTCACTGCAACCTCTGCCTCCCAGGTCGAAGCAATTCTCCTGCCTCAGCCTCCCAAGTAGCTGGGATTACAGGCATCCATCATCATGCCCAGCTAATTTTTGTATTTTGGTAGAGATGGGGTTTCGCCATGTTGGCCAGACTGGGCTTGAACTCCTGACCTCAGGTGATCTGTCCGCCTCAGCCTCCCAATGTGCTGGGATTACAGGCATGAGCCACCGAGCCTGGCCAGAAAATGGTTTTTCAATCAAGACTTGCTTCTAATCTCGGGGCTCTGTTATCAGGGACTTGACCACGCTGAGGGCTGCTTTCCTTCCACTTTCCCTGTCACCAGCCCCAAAGTGACATGACACAGGGAACACGCACGTGGAAGCCCTGTATGTCTCTGCCTGCGTTTTGGAAGCTGGCGTGTGCTCTCCGAGCCCCCAGAGGCCTAGATCGTCTGTGGTCCCCACAGGGCCTCTGCTGTGTGTGTGGCTGGTCAGCGGCCCTGCCAAAGGCCACCTGTCCACCCCCAAGCACGCAGGCAGAGGGGCACAGGGTGGGAGGAAGGCGAGTGGGGTCAGTCCTGGACAGCCTCAGGCTCCAGAGCCCCTCCCTACTGCTCCAGGGTGGTGCTCACAGCACCCGGTCCTGGCCATGGGCCCCGTCAATGCAGAGCCACGGCCCCAGGGGCCTGAGTGGGCTTGATTAGAAACAGTAAGTGCCAGGAGAGCTTCAGCCTTGTCTTAGAAACACATTCTGGAAGGCACCTCGAAGCCCCATCCCATGGCCTCCAGCCCTCACCTGAGCAGGTGATCACACTAGGCAGGTGAGGACCTGGGCAGGCAGACAACGCCCGAGGCTCACGGCCACCAGTTACATGCCTCAGAACTGCTGTCTCGGCCACGCGCGCTGGCTCACGCCTGTAATCCCAACACTGTGGGAAGCCAAGGCAGGTGGATCACGAGGTCAGGAGCTCGAGACCGGTGTGGCCAACATGGTGAAGCCCTGCCTCTACTAAAAATACAAAAATTGACTGGGCATGATGGTGGGTGCCTGTAATCCCAGCTACACAGGAGGCTGAGGCAGGAGAATTCCCTGAACCCCAGAGGAGGAGGTTACAGTGAGCAAAGAACGTGCCACTGCACCCAGCCTGGGCGACAGAGCGAGACTCCATCTCATTGCTGTCTTACACGTGTGGGCTGGTGGCTGGCAGAGGGTGCATCCCCAACCGCCTCCAGCCCGCTCAGCCATCCCCGCTGTCCCCATGCCCCAGCGGCCGCCACCCACTCACCACACAGCAGCCCCTCCTGGGAGATCAGCATGCGGGCAAAGGTGAATGCTTCCTCGTCATTGCTCTTGAACCACTTGTCCACCACCTGAGAGGGACCCCACGACAGCCCGTCAGCATGGGGGCCACTTCCGTGTGGCCAGGGGGGTGAACAGCCTCGTGGTGAACCCCATGTGTAGCTGGCAGGACCCCAGAGGCCACGCCCCAGCCTTTCCCCCCGGGATCCGCACATCTGCAGACCTTCCAGTTACAACACGTTTTGCAGACAGCAAAACCGCCCACCAGCCCCAGGGAACGTCCCTGTGACCTGTACTCCACTCTTACTCAGGCCAAAGCCACCTTTGTGGTTCTTAACAGAGTTTTCTGGGGCATTAATTTTCCCATGTTTTCCCTGCTCCCGGCCCTTGCCGCCCAGGCTGCGTCCCTCTGTGAGGTCAGGCCACATGGGCGGACATGGGCCCCAGGCTACTTCCCCGACCTTCGAGACCAGCTTCTCACCATGCATGCGTGCCAGGGCTCGCCCTTCCGTTCCCCTCCGCGGGGAAGCCGATGTGGGCCAGGAGCAGCTAGCCTCCCCGGCGTGAGGGTGAGTTATGGCGGCACCGGCACTGCGCCGGGCTGGGACTTGTCCTGTCTAACGGCAGCACCGGCACTGCGCCGGGCTGGGACTCGACCTACCGTCTGGTCTAACGGTGGCGCCAGCACTGCGCCGGGCTGGGACTTGTCCTGTCTAACGGCGGCGCCGGGCTGGGACTCGACCTACCGTCCTGTCCAGCACAGTGGGGATGAAGTCGTAGCCGATCCCTTCCACCTCGTAGGTGGTCACCTCCGTCAGGTTCAGCTCCTCTGGCTCCGCGAGGATGGAGCCTTCGGGGTCCACCCCAATGATCTGCAGAGCACGTGGCTTTAGGTCCAGCAAAAGCCTGGCTGGAGATGCCCAGCTACCACATTATCAGAGTGGCAGATGCTGCCACGAACAAGTGCCCACGGGTGGTGGCCTGTTCCCAGCCTCAGAGGCAGGACGAGAAACCCAGGAGCCCAGGCCCCAAGTATCAAAGCGATAACGACCTCATCTGGATTAAATGCTCAGTGCAGGGCACTCAGAAGTGAAGGCGGGTGTCTGGGAGGAAGCGACCTCCCCAGGGGCCTTTTGGAGCAGGGCCCCAGGACCACCCAGGCAGACCACCCTGTGGCAGGGCAGCTGAGCCTTTGGGACAAAGGGCATTGCTGGGCAAGCAACAGTCACAGGGAGAGAATGCGCTTCTCATTAGCAGGGCCTTTCTAGGTGTCCCTCCTCACCCCTGCTCTTAACCCTGAGTCCAGGAGCCCTCCCCCAACTCCCTCAAACCTCAGCTGAGGGGCAGACTCAGGACCAGAGGACTCAGAGCTCCTGGCTGATCCTCAGAGGCCGGCAGATGGAACTCTGGCCCCCACTCAGCACAGGAAGCCCCCTTAGGTCACTGGCCAGCGAGTGAGCACCTGGCCCCAGCTCCTTCGGGTCTCGAGCTGCTGGCCCCTTATCTGCCGAGCACCGTCTTCCCAAACACCTCCCGAGCCGCGAGGAAATACAGCAAAAGACCATGTGCCACGCAGAGCGTGAGGAACGAGTGCTTTCGGCTTGGGAGCAGGGCCCACTCCGCGCTGCCCACCCCGGGCCCGGCCGAGCCACTCACCTTGCATCCGGGACACTTCTCCTTCAGCTTCCTGGCGATGCCCGTGATGGTGCCGCCCGTGCCCGCCGAGGCCACCAGCATGTCCAGCTTCCCTGGTGGACAGATAACATTCTTGGGTCCCCGCCTGGCCAGCCCGCCACTCAAAGCAACAATCACTGAAAACACGCTCAGCGCAAACCACGGTGGGCGACCGAAAAATTCGAAAGAGAAACTTCTCCAGTCCGAGCAGCCGCCATGGCAGCCATCGGTCTGTAAAAGCCATTCAGAAGCAGGCAGCCTGGTGCGCCAGCCGTCTCTGCTCAGTGACACTCGGCCCCTACAACCCCCATTTGGCTGGATGCAGAAGGGCAGGATGCTGTCCGGGGGGTGCAGGCGCTGAGGGTGGGCGGAGGGAGGCTGCGAATGAATCAGCCCCTGGGCTGTGGATATCTGCATGGTGTGAGTTAACTGAGTTTACACAGGAAATGGAATCAGTCATTTAGGCTTTGGCTCAGAAACTCGCCAGATGCTCACCCTGCTGGTGGCCAGCGTGGGCATCTGGTGGACAAATCAGAGCAGGGAAAGACTCGGTGAGGCTGAGCAGCGTGGGCACCCGTGCTGAGGCAGGACTGTTTTTGCCAAACAAGAGAATTCTCACACCTAAAGCCCAGGCAAGAAAATGCCTAGACCTTACAGCCCGGCTCCTGGGCACACACCGAGGGTGTACTCTGGCCCCTGCCAACACCGGATTCCCAACAGGAAGTCAGGGCGCCAACCTCCTGGCAACTTCTCTCTAAAGGGATCTCTTGGGAAAACATCAGTACCAACCCCCACAGGCCTTGGCACCGATTCCCTGGAAAAGGGTCCAAGGCTCCAGCCTCATGCCTGAAACTGAGAGTGAGCTCATCGCACATGTCACCAGCCCTGTTTTGCAGATGAATTCAGTGCCCGGGTCGGGGCACGAACCCAACAGAAGCCCCAGCTGCGAGCCTAGCAGCAGCCTGGGCCCTGAACAGACTTACTCCCTGCATTCTCTACGGGAGGAGCTCCTAGACCTGGAGAGACTGCTGGGTAAACAAACACAGGCAGAGAGGCCAAGAGGGCACAAAGGACGGAGGAAACTGTTCTAGAGAGCATTTCACAAAGGGGACATTTGAGCTGGGTTTTGAAGGGTGAACAGGAGTTCACCAATGAGAGGGCAAGAGATGTGCCCAGGCAGCCAAGGATAAATGCAGTCAAAATGGACAGAGGGACGCACCGTCACACTGCTGCAGGATCTCCTCGGCAGTGCTGTCGTAGTGAGCCAGGGGGTTGCCGGCGTTGCGGTACTGCAAGGAGAGAGCAGAGCCCGTGAGCAGGCCCCGGACACCTCAGCCACCCCACATCCCTGACCGAGACCCCCCAGGGAATGCCTTCCCCCAGGCCCCGGCACCTCACCTGGTCTAGGATGTGAGAGTTGGGGATTTCATTCTTCAGCCGCCAGGCCACCCCCACGTGTGACTCTGGGGAGTCGAACCTGGCACTGGTGGGTGTCCTCACAATCTCAGCCCCCAGGGCCCGCAGCACGTCCACCTGCATGAGGGAAGGGGGTGACCTGCATCTTTCCCCGGCCCATGACCCCGCCTCCGGCCCGTGATCCCGCCCCCACCGCGCCCACCCACCTTCTCTGAGCTCATCTTCTCTGGCATCACGATGATGCAGCGATAGCCCCTCACGGCCGCAGCCAGGGCCAGCCCGATCCCTGAGGGGGCACAGAGGGTGAGAGGGGCCCAGTGCCCCCCAAGCCCCACCCTGCCCCTGCCTGGGACACAGGGGCACGCCCCCTTGCTGCTTCCTCTAGGGCCCAAGGAAGAGGGTTCTGTGGGATTCCAGAACTGCCCGGCATAGCTGCCTCTGCCTCCAAGTGTGGGGGAGAGAATGCCAGAGGCGGAAACAAAAGGCATGAAACGAGGAGGCAGCGGTGCAGGACGGGAGAGCCGGGGCCCCAGGCCCCGCCGGGTGCAGCCAGGTGCTCGTCCCATACCAATTCCCCAGCACTGCCAGCTGCCATCGCCCCAACAGCATCGGCACCCATTGGCCCCGACCCCGACTGCTTGTCAGAGGAGGCTGGGCCAGGACACACGCCAGCAGTGGGCATGAGCTGCCAGGGTGCAGGTGGCCGGGCAGACCAGCGCACGTGGCTACAGCTCAGCCTTTCCCAGGCCCCGTCAGGGTCGGCACCGGCAGGGGACCGCCGGCCGCCCCCCCCCGCCCCCGCCGGGCCCGGCACTCACCAGTGTTCCCGGACGTCGGCTCGATAATCGTGTCGCCCGGCTTCAGCGTCCCTGCACGCTCGGCATCCTCAATCATCCGCAGGCTGATGCGGTCCTTCACGCTGCCGCCCGCATTGAAGAACTCACACTTGGCCACTGGGAGGCAGTGAATCACAGAGGAGGAGAACCCCATTGATTCCTGCTCACCCCCATTACCTGACACATCCCAGGATGGGGGACAGGCTTGAGGGTCTGTGGGTTCTGAAAAATCACCACCTCTCCACCCTGACCCTTACACCTGCACCTGACGGTCGCCCATCAGAGCTTCTCCCCCTGCAGCCCATCCTACAGGCTCTGCATGGCACAGAGCAACTCTGTGGGAACCAGAGACATAAGCAGCCCTCACTGGGGGTGCCACCCCAGTACCCCCACCATAAGCTGGGCATGTAGCGGGCAGGCGCCTGGATTCGGGTCCCCCATGCCCCTATGCCCAGCCGTACCCGGCGGCCCCTGCCAGAGCAGCTTGATGTCCTGAAGCCACGGCCCCAGTCACACCCCAGCCCCACTGGATGGGGACTCACAAACTCTCCCCTGCAGCCTCCCACTGTCCTCCTTCCCCTGTGGGTCTCTGTGAAGGGGGCTGCTCTGATGCAGCTCCAAGAATTCCCTCCCTAAAGGGGCAGAGTAGGGGCAGGCTCCCACAAGGCCCTGACTACGAATCGGCCATCAGTCCTCAATGCACCGACCCCTGACTGCCTTCCTCCAGAGCCTGCCCCAGCTCTTACAAGTCGCTGTGACATGATAGCATCTCAGGATGAAAAAGTTCTAAGCCATGTTACTGGTTCCCTCGCCTTCCCACTCAAACTGCACCCCCTCCGCTGGCCCTGTCACGGGATTCTCCGTGGCTCCCGCCCTGCCACCCTCCGAACTCACTTGGCCTTGGTCATCTGAAATATGAAATTCTGTCCCCGCCTTGTCCCCAAGGCCTCTGCACCCACAGCTTTCTCCGTGACGATGCTGAGGTCTCTGAGGGGCCTGTGCTCTTGGTGAAGAGTGACCCTCACAAATTCCCTCCACCCTCTTGTGCCTGGAAACTGCGTCCTGCAAAGAACTGCCTTCCCCGGAAGCCTTAGACCAGACCCTGTGTGTACCCAGGACAAGGCCAGCCACAGACCCCCCCAAATTCCCACTGTCTGTCTCATAAATGATGAGCTGAACTGTCTGTCCCCAAAAAGCTGGCAAGACAGAGCCAACTGGTCCCTGGCCAGCGGGTGGCTCACAGCATGTGTCTAGGACCTGTCCACTCCTCCCTGGGAGGCGTGACGCAAACACTCCCGCCCTGCTTGCATCTGCCTTTGACCCTCACCAACTCTTCACACCCTCGCTCCTTCCAGTCTGGCCTCAGCTCAAAGATCACCCGTTCCCTGGTCCATCAGCTCGGGATCCACCTCAGTCACCCTCTGACACATTGTGTGTTCTTCCCAAACTTAAACTGACATGATCTCGGCCACTGATTAACCAGCGACTCCTGACCCCGTTGCCCACCCCCCACCCCAGGGCCTTGCCTACGCGATCCATCCCAGATCCCCGGGGCCCATGGAGCCCGGTGAGGATGGAGGAAGCCCCTCTCAAAGCCAGGGCACTCACAGAGCTCGCACTTCAGGCCGAACTTCTGCCCAATCTTGTTGATTCTCACCATGGGGGTGTCCCCGATCTTCTTCAGAATGTCTGGCAAGATTTTTGGAGCTTTTGCCCTGAAACAGAGGAGTCCACAGTCATCCAGGAAAAACACGAAATAGTACCAGCCCTGGCAGTCCAAGGGCCGGCCTGTTTTCCGCAAATCAGCAGTCACAGAACTGGCTTCATCTGGGGGTGGTTACACAAATGTATGCACAGTTACCCCTAACACACACCTCACACACATGCCTGAAACACACACATGCCTGAAACACATGCCTGAAATACATACACCCCCTCACACACATGCCTGAAACATACACACACCTCACACACATACCTGAAACACACATACACCTCACATACATGCCTGAAACACATGCCTGAAACACACGCCTGAAACACACACACACACACACACACACACACAGGCTTGCACCTAAAAACCCTATAAAAAGCAAATCTTGCCTATAGCGTGCTTGTACCAATGCCAGTTTCCCAGGTTTGAAATGAACTAGTCATGGAAGACGTTGGTAGCAGAAAGCTGGGAGAATGCTACAAAGGACCTGTTATTTTTGCAACTTCTCGTGAGTAGCAGGTTAGCAAACACTGACTCCAAAACAACAGACTTAGGTCCATCTTTTCAGAAAGGCTTTCCTGGGGAATTTCATTTCCTTTCATCTCTCAGCATCTGACCGAAGGAGGGAAAAACACAAAGCGCGGACCTCAGGGCAGAGACTCCTCAAACCTCAGGCCATCCAGGGACAATGGCCAGAAAGCGCAGCTGGGAGGCCTCGCCCTGCACAGAACATGCCAGGCACATGGTGGACACGGAGCCCGGCCGAGGCGCAGCAGCCCAGGATCCTGAAGCTCTGCCCTGCAGCATCCAGACATGCAAACCCTGGTCCAGGTGGTTTCCTAAATGGCCCTCATGCTCCTGCCATCCTCCCCCACAGGGAGATGCTGATGACACCCCTGTCTAACTGCACCAAGTCCTGGCTCACCACATATTCATCTGGGAACACGCACAGCTCACAGTGGTCTCCAGACCCCTCCCTTGCAGCTCCCGTGACACCCCGTGTCTCTGACCCCGAGCCCCCACCTCAGCACAGGCACCTGCTAAGCAGCCAGGGTCCTCGGGCCCTGCACCCTCAAGAGGCGATCCTTAGACCCGAGGTGAACCCAGCTCCCGGGGTCCTGTGGCATGGAGGGAGAGCCGCCCCGAAGACTCAGGCAGGCAGCAGCAAGAGTGGCTGGAGCCCAGGTGCGCCCTCCCAGGAACAGAGAGCAGTGCTGCCGCTCCCCAGGCTGCAGAGGCGCCGGCACAGAAGCCCAAATGGTGCAGGTTGGGGAGAGGCTCCCTCTGAAGCAGTCCTTGGTGGAAGGGAAACAGGCTTGGCAGGGTGCAGAGAGCCAGACGGAAAGCCAAGCCCCCAGTGACTGTTCGTTCATTAACTCAGTTCAGGCATCTGGGCGGCCAGGCAGGAAGGGGCCCGCCTCCCCGCAGCAGGTGTGCTGACTCAGCACTGGGCCTCGTGGCTGAAGTCACCTGAGAAATTGGCAGAGGTGGTCAGGGCCAGACCCAGAGCGCTCAGCAAGATCAAGGATGTGACTTGCAGGGACAGCCCTGGAGTCACTGACCTCAAGGACTCCCAACTCCACAGCCCAGGAGGCCCCCAGGAGGACACCCTACACGGTCCTAGAATGAACCCCAACTCCTACCCGACCTCTGCAGCCCCTCCCCCCAGCACCACCATTCTCAGGTGCCCTCTGACGGACAGGCGGCTAGGCTCCGCCCCTCAGGGTGAGGGCATCTCTGGAGGGTGAGCGAGGCCAGGGCGTGAGGGGCAGGTGCGATGCCCTCTTACAACCTGGTGGGCACTGTCTCCACTCATGCCCTAGTGCCAGGAGCTCACGGAGCCCTCAGGAATCCAGCCTCTCTTCCCTGCCCACCCCACCGCCCAGCAGCCACCCCCGACCTCACCGGGCCTCTCACCCACTGCTCTCTCCGGCTTGTCTTGGCAGCGAGAGTCCATCCACCTGGCTGCCCACCTGCCCTCGTGGCCTCCTGAGCTCCCAGCACTGAGTGTGTTCACCACTCACACCTGGGTTTGTCAATTTCACTTCTTCCTATTGCTCCACTGACAGTACACCCAGCCACCCCGCCAGTCCTGAACTGCAAATCAGCAACCATAAATGTTGGTAGTAGTGTACAAATAGGAATCATAATCCCAGCACTTTGGGAGGCCGAGGTAGGTGGATCACCTGAGGTCAGGAGTTCAAGACCAGCCTGGACAACATGGTGAAACCCCTTCTCTACTAAAAATACAAAGATTAGTTAGACGTGGTGGTGCAAGCCTGTAATCCCAGCTACTCCGGAGGCTGAGGCAGAATTGGTTGAACCCGGGAGGCAGAGGTTGCAGTGAGCCAAGACTGCACCACTGCACTCCAGCCTGGGTGACAGAGTGAGGCTCCGTGTTGAAAATAAAAAAAGAGAATCAAACATCTAAGCAGCATGTTCTTTGATCTATTTGTTCTCCTCCACGGAGATTATACTAAGGAAATAGAGATAATCCTAAGGCTTAGTGAGCTCAATTTCAGTTCGGTGCTGGGGTAGGGACTTTGCTTTATTTTTCTTTTCCACTGATAGACCCTGAGCAGGGCTGGAAATGCATGAGGCACTCAGGAAAGGCTCATTGGCCAAATGAATGTGTAGCGTTTTCTATTGCAGTGATTTAAAATGAGATAACTGCAAACGTTTATCTACCCAACAGAGGGCTTACAAAATTATGGCTTCTTCACCCAACAGTCTGTGCCACTAGAAAAAGAGCCCACTATGTAAAAATATTTAATGCCTAAGGGAAGTCTTTGTGACCTAGAGTTAACTGAAAAGTGCAGGCAGAGCTGGGTGCAGTGGCTCACGCCTGTAATCCCAGCAGTTTGGGAGGTGAAGGTGGGTGGATCACTTGAATTCAGGAGTTCAAGACCAGCCTGGGCAAACCCCATCTCTCCTAAAAATACAAATTAAGGCCAGGTGCGGAGGCTCACACCTGCAATCCCAGCACTTTGGGAAGCTGAGGCAGGTGGGTCATGAGGTCAGGATTTTGAGATCAGCCTGACCAACATGATGAAACTCCGTCTCGACTAAAAATACAAAAAAAAATTAGCTGGCCGTGGTGGCAAGAGCCTGTAACTTCAGTGACCCAGGAGGCTGAGACAGGAGAATCGCTTGAACCTGGGAGGCAGAAGTTGCAGTGAGCCAAGATCGTGCCACTGCTTTCCAGCCTGGGCGACAAAGAGAGACTCCATCTCAAAAAAAAAAGCAACAAAAAAATTAGCCAGGCGTGATGGTGGGTGCCCGTAGTCCCAGCTACATGGGAGGCTGAGGTGGGAGGATCCCTTAATCAGGAGAGGTTCAGGCTGCAGTGAGACACGACTGCACCACTGTACTCCAGTCTGGGCAACAGAATGAGACCCTGTCTCAACAAAATCAGTCAATCAATAAAGAGAGTGCAGGCAGGATCCCAGTTCCCTCCAGCGAACCTGCGTGGGCAGCCACAGACCGGGTGAAGCACATGTTGAGCATCTCGGTCTTGCTGGGACTGGCCTAGGCGCTGGGCGGCCGTGTAAGGAGGCCTGGTTCTCTGAGCCTCGGCTGCCTGCCTCATCTACACAGTGCGCCCCCACCTCCAGCTCCTCAATCCAGAGTGCCCACAGGGGGTCACACCTCAAGTCCTCCTGGCTGTGTAGTGTCCAGGTAACAAACTCCTGCCCTCCAGGACACAGATTGACCCTCTTGTGATCAAAAGCAGGACTTACAGGGCGGTGTGGTGATGCGGGGACTCGGAGGCAGGCCGGCCCAGCTTCCAGGTGCACCTGCTCGGGGCATCGGGCCGGATCCACAGGCGCTCCTTGGCTTCCTTATCCCCTGCGGGCCCCTTCTCCAGGCTCCCCTTTGCCGAGGGCGGCCCTAAGTGGTGGGGGCAGACTGCTGGCCCTGCTTCCGCCTGGGGTGTCTCGGAAGGCATGCCGGGACCTGGCAAAGCAAAAAGAGACACATGGGTTCAGGTTCAGATGCTGAGGGGTCCAGCAAACCCTGCTGACCTGGCCCCCTCTCGGCGGGGGCTCTGCTCCCTCAGAGAAGCCCTGGAAGAAGGGCACAGAAACACCAGTTCTGTGGGCAGCTGCTTGGTCATTTCCCTCTTAGGCATATACCAAAAAAATGTACCAAAAAAAATGGAAACAGATACTGGCTTGGGCCAGGCGCAGCGGCTCACATCTCTCACCCCAGCACTCGGGGAGGCAGAGGCCGGAGGATTGCTGCAGTTTGGGAGGTGAAGACCAGCCTGGGCACAAGCCCCGTCTCTATTTAAAAAAATAAAACAACAACAAAACAAATGCTTGCACACCCATGCTCACTGCTGCACTATTCACAAGTCAAAAGGTGGAGGAGGAGTGTGTGTGCATGGATGGATGGACACACACCAGAATACTGGTGCACGCATGTGCACGCGTGCACACACACACGCACACACACACGAATAGAGGCTCACACACACACACCAGAATACAGGCTCACACACACACACACACACTAGAAGAGGCATACACGCACACACACGCACACACACACACTAAAATAGAGGCTCACACACACATCCACCAGAATAGAGGCTGACACGCACATCAGAATAGAGGCTCACACACACTAGAATAGAGGATCACACACACACACACCAGAATAGAGGCTCTCACACACACTAGAATAGAGGCTCACATACACACACCAGAATAGAGGCTCACACACACACATTAGAAGAGACTCACACACACACACACACACACACTAGAATAGAGGCTCACACACACACATTAGAAGAGACTCACACACACACACACACACACACTAGAAGATCACACACACACACACCAGAATAGA
>NW_016107427.1:3573356-3575856 GCF_001604975.1 Cebus imitator | reverse complement strand
AAGCCGCGAAACCCCACTCTGGGCACCGCAGCGGCGCATCCCCCTAAACTCCCACCGCGTCCCCCGTCCCAGCTCCACGCTCCAGGGCTCGTCGCCTGGGGGACCCCTTCGCCGGCACGGATGCTGGGGTGGGAGCCCAGGGCCGCGTGGATGCCCAGCCCCAGCTTCTGGGCGGTCGGGACCCCAGGCGCGGGAGGCGGGGACTGGGGTCCGGGAGCAGCCCTGTCTGGCCGCGTTTCGGAGAAGATGATGCAACTCCCGGCCGAGGCGCGGGTGCGACTCGGGCCCAACTGGGACCCTCCGTCCGGAGCCGGGAGCAGGTCTCCGCGGGGCGGGATCTCACCTGGTCGGACACGCGGGAAAGGACTGAGCTGCTGTCCCGACTGCGGCGAGGCGGAGACGGCGACCCCGGGGAGGCGGCCTCGCAGGGACCCGCTGCGAGGGGAGCGGACGGGCGGCGATTGGCGGAGAGGCGGGGGCGGAGGCCGGAGCCCGCCAATGTCCCGCGGAAGAGCACCCGCCCCGCCTCCAACGCGCCCAGCCCGGGCCCTTCCCCACCCCCGCCCCCCGCCCCCCATCCCCCGCAGCCTGGGGACCGCTGCGTGCCGCGGGGACCCCGGCCCGCCCCCACCCCAGTCCGCCCGCCCGCCCGCTCCATTCCCAAGCCTCGTGGATTCACCCGCGGGCCCGGGGCCCCGCCCCCGCCCCGCTCCCGGAACCCCAGCTCTTCCCCTTCGCCTTCCCCTGTCCCTGCCCGCCGCGGTTCCCCCCAGCTCTCACCCGCGGACGCCGGAGCAGTGCGAACTCTTTTTACCTGGTGTTCCGATACTGTTTTACTTAGTTAACTTCTTGCCCTTCGGGAATTTTTTTTTTTTTTGAAACCGAGTCTCTCTTTGTTGTCCAGGCTGGAGTGCAATGGCGCGATCTCGACTCACTGCAACCTCCGCCTCCCGGATTCCAGCGATTCTCCTGCCTCAGCCTCCCAGGTAGCTGGGATGACAGGTGTGCATCACCATGTCCAACTAATTTTTGCATTTTTAGTAGAGACGGATTTTCACCACGTTGACCAGGCTGGTCTAGAACTCCTAACATCAGGTGATCCACCCGCCTCGGCCTCCTAAAAGTGTTGGGATTACAGGCATGAGCCACCGCACCCGGCCCAAGGTGCGTTGTTTTAAACCACTCAAGTTTGCAGTAATGTGTTCCACAGCCCAAATGGTTTTTAATTTCTTAAAATTTTAAACGTAATTTTAGATTAGAAAAGTGGCAAGAACCATACGGAATGTCAGATTCCCTCATCCATATTTCCCAAATGTTAAATTTATTTGGCTTCTATTATCAGAAACTCCTTGTTAATTCAAATGTTAAGTTTTTACTACATTTGTTCCCTCTCTGTCTCTCTCTCTGTCTACACACACACACACACACACACAGACAGACACACGTGCATTCTCTGATTTCTCGAAGCCCTGGAGAGCAAGTGGCAGACATGATGCCCCTTTACCCTTCAATTCCTCAGTGTATGCTTGTCGGGTTCACTGCCTGCAGGGGTCTGTCCTGCTGACCCTGACTCAGTGACAGATGAATAAAGTCACTCCGACACAATATTCAGTGAATGAGTGGGCTAGGGTGTCCAGACCCCTCACAGACACTCAAGGAGAGTGCTGTAAAGAGATAGCAGCTTTATTCAGCATGCGTTAAATGACAAAGGCTTTGAGTCAACACCACTAGAGGGTACAGATTAAAGGCCAGGTTCCCAGGCCTACAGCAAACACCATTAGTGGGTAATATCCCTGGTCAACCTCCCCCCAAGAGAGCCATCTGGAACGAGCAAGTGTTGGTTTATAGCACCACATGAAAGTAAACAGGTTAGTTAGGTAAACTCCCCTAACGAACTCCATGCCTTTGTTTCTACTTTAATTTGTTTAAAGGCTGCCTTCAGCCAGGGTCTCACTCTGTCACCAAGGCTGGAGAGGAGTGGCATGGTCGTGGCTCACTGCAGCCTTGAATTCCTAGGCTCAAGTGATCCTCTCACCTCAGCCTCTCAAGTAGCTAGGACTACAGGTGTGAGCCACCTCACCTGCCTAAGGCTGCCTTCAGCCAAGAACTATAGTAAAAACACTTAGGCCTTCCAAAAGGGTGTGTATATATTCTCTATAACTAAAATTTCTTCCACCAGCATGACTGAATCCCCACATGTACTTAGTAACAACAAAAAGGTGCTTTCCATAACTACAATACAATGAACTGTCAAAGTCGGGAACTTAACATTAATACAAACCTGTGATCTCTTACCTGGTCATTGCTCAGAGTCTGCCAGTGCAGTTGGCCCCTGAATGACACAGGTTTCAACTGCATGGGTCCTTTGTACCCAGATTTTTTTCAATAAATATACTGAAAAATATTTTGGAGTTTTTTTTTTTTTTTTTTTTTTTTTACAAAAGTTATTTTTTGTTTTTTTTTTTTATAAACAATTATACATCTTAATTTGCTAACTGTT
>NW_016107427.1:3568436-3569725 GCF_001604975.1 Cebus imitator | reverse complement strand
AAAAAAAAAAAAAAAAAAAAACAATTTGGAATAGCTCCTTAGTCATTCTTTGTATGTCAATACATCGACATTTTTATTATCTTTATTTTTATTTTTTGAGACAGAGTCTCACTGTTACCTAGGCTGGAGTGCAGTGGTGCAGTCTTGGCTCCCTGCAGCCTCGACCTCCCAGGCTCAAGCAATCCTCCCACCTCAACCTCCGGAGCAGTTGGAACTACAGGAGCATGCCACTATGTCTGGCTAATTTTTGTATTTTTTTGTAGAGATGGGGGTCTTGCTATGTTGCCCAGGCTGGTCTTGAACTCCTGGGCTCAAGCCATCCTCCTGCCTTGGCCTCCCAAAGTGCTGGGGTGACAGGTGTGAGCCATTGTGCTCCCTCAACATTTTTGGAGTGTACAGGCTAGAGATCTTGTAGCATGTCCCTTGATTTTGGTTTGTCTAATGTTTTCCTGGTGGCTAGACCCATGGGTGGTGCACACCTGCTGGGAAGACCTTGGAAGGAGCGCTGAGCGGGGTCAGGGCACATGGCGCCTGGCTCACTGCTGGGGATGCTCACTTTGATCAAGTGGTTTAAGGTGGAGTCTGCCAGGTTTTCTGCTGCAGTTACTATTTCACTCTTGTTTTTTTTTTTTTTTTTCTGAGACAGAATCTCACTCCGTCGCCCAGGCTGAAGTGCAGTGGTGTGTGATCCTGGCACATTGCAACCTCTGGCTCCTGGAATCAAGTGATTCTCAGGCTTCAGCCTCCCGAGTAGCTGAGATTACAGGCACCCACCACCATGCCCAGCTATTTTTTTTTAATTGTTAGTAAAGACAGGGTTTTGCCATGTTGGCCAGGCTGGTCTTGAACTCCTGGCCTCAAGAAACCAGCCTGCCTCAACCTCTCAAAGTTCTGGGATTACAGGCAGCTAAGGTGCCCAACTCACTCTGTAATTACTAAGTGCCTTATAGGGAGCTACTTTGTAACTCTGTGTATCCTGTTGCTTCTCAATGTTTCACTCTCTAGTTTTTGTGTTTCCCGGTGTTTTTGTTTTGTTTTGTTTTTTGAGACAGTGTTGCTCTTTTGCCCAGGCCGGAATGTAGTGGTGCAACCTCCACAGCCCAGGCTCAAGTGATTCTTGTGTCTCAGCCTTCCCAATAGCTGGGATTACAGGCACACGACCCCACACCCAGCCAATTTGTTTTGTATTTGGGGTTTCACCATCTTGGCCAGGTTGGTCTCGAACTCCCAACCTCAGGTGATCCACCTGCCTCAGCCTCCCAACGTGCTGACATTACAAGCGTGAGCCA
>NW_016107427.1:3536316-3568006 GCF_001604975.1 Cebus imitator | reverse complement strand
AGCCTCCTGAGTAGCTGGGATTACAGTTGCCTGCCAGCACGCCTGGCTAATTTTTGTATTTTTAGTAGAGACAGGGTTTTGCCACGTTGGCCAGGCTGGTGACGAACTCCTGTTCTGAAGTTATCCACCCATCTCGGCCTCCCCAAGTGCTGGGATTCCAGGCATGAGCCACCACGTCCGGCTGATTCAACTTATTTAATAAAAAAAAAAGATCTGGGATTTAAGGAGGTGCCTGAATATTGGGAGTCTGGCGTTTTCCAAGTTGAGTTTGGCTGCGCCACTTGGTGGAACGCAGGCTCCAAGGATGTCCCTCAATGTGAATGGGCCACTGCACCTGGGAATGCTGCTGAGATGGAGGTTACCTGTTGAGGGGGAGTCCGTGGGGGGGAGGGGTGAAGGGCGGGCTCCCTCCCCAAGAGCCACACCGTGCCATCTAATAAGTCAGCATGCTGCTGAACCCCCCCAGCAGATGGCCAAGGCTGAGCGGTGACCTCACACGCTGGGCTGCTGGGCCAGGGCCTGGCTCTCTCCTGAAAGCACACAGACCTGCAGGCTGGTTTCCAGCCCTGTCCTGCTGCCCCAGGAGCACAGCCATGGGAAGACAGCCACCTGGGCGGTCTAGGGACTGTTTGGTTGAGAAAGTTCTGTCACACAGCATGTGCTGGAAAGAAGAGACCTTGGACTTTAATTTCTCTGGACGTTAGAGAGAGGGTGATTTCAGCTTTAGACCACGTTTTCTCTGAGGAGGCTGGCGGTGGGAGGGGAGCCGTATTTTCCAGACTCTGCAGCTTCAGGGTGCTGTGGGTCTCAGCTGATCTCTTGCAAAGGGTTCAGGAGCTCACATGTTGGGGAGGCAGCGTGGCACATCGGCCCTGGCTGCCGCGCGGCGCTTGAGTTAGCGTGATTATTGCATGGATGTCACTTGTTCAAAACCTTCCTGGGGCAGAAGCCGGCTGGCTGTGGAACCAGAAGGAGCCCCCAGGCATGGCAGTGGGCACTAAGGAAGTGGCCCTCGGGGTGCAGGAGGACAGCCTGGCGTGGTGGATGCCTTGCCCAGCCCACTCTGGGTGGTCAGCTGCTTGACCCAGTGGGTTGAGTGCTGAGGAACTGGGAGTAATGTCGTGTTTCCATGAGGGGACGCTCCTGGCCTCTGTCCTCGCCCCTCCCTCTGTCCTTCCCCGGAGAGGAGGTGTGACCTGACGGTGTGATGCCAAGGCTCTGACACTGACTTGTGCAAATGCCTGGATTGCAGGGCACTGATCTGGGACTCACTCCCTTCCTGCCCCTCCCCGCCCCCAGGCAGGCACAGGGCGGCGTTCCTGCATGCTGCGTGGGCCCAAGCTGACCCACAGGTGGGCAGTCCCAGGTCAGACCATGGACAGGAATGGCCTTACGGGTTCTTTGGGCCTTCAAACCTAGATTCATGTTCTCCAATCAGCTTCATCAGAAATGAAGTTGATAAGGCAAAAAAAAAAGTCTCCCCAGGTTAAAACCCTCAGAGGCAACCTTGAATCCCCTCTCATAGCCCACATTGGAGCCAGCGGCAAATCCCAGAGGCTGTTTTCTTCAGTCAGGTCTTGCTCCGTTACCCAGGCTGCAGTGCAGTGGTGCAATCCTGGCTCACTGGAGCCTCGACCTCCTGGGCTCAAGTGACCCACCCCACTCAGCCTCCCTAATAGCTGGGACCACAGACACGCCACCACACCTGGCTGATTTTTAAATGCTTTTCGTAGATATGGGGTTTCACATGTTGCCCAGGCTGCTCTTGAACTCCTGGGCTGATCCACTTGCCTTGGCCCCCCAAAGTGCTGGGATTGCAGGCATAAGCCACCGCGCGCACGGCCCCTGTAGACTCCTCCTCATTCCAAATATATCCCAGGCACAAGAATGTACAAAAGACCCATGAACAAAAGGGAATCCAAGAACAGACCCATCTGCACATGGTGACCGGACGACCACCGAGGGACCCCCGCGTTCAGCGAGGAAAGGTGGTATTTGTTTTTACGTAAATGCTGCTGGAGCAATTGGATATCCATGTAGAAAAACGATGATCTCACACCTACACGGAACATGGCTGTGTGTCGTGGCTCATGCCTCTAATCTCAGCACTCCGGGAAGCTGAGGTGGGTGGATCACAAGGTCAGGAGTTTGAGACCAGCCTGGCCAACATGGTGAAACCCCGTCTTTACTAAAAATACAAAAATTGGCCAGGTGTGGTGGCGCACACCTGTAATCTCAGCTACTCAGGAGGCTGAGGCAGGAAAATCACTTGAACCCAGGAGGCAGAGGTTGCAGTCAGCCAAGATCACACCACTGCACTCCAGCCTGAGTGACAGAGTGAGACTCCATCTCAAAAAAGAAAAAGAAAAAAAATAGACATTATTTAGAGAGGGAAAAGGCAAACCACAGACTGGGAGAAAATATTTGCAATGTACATCAACAAAAGATTCATCTCCACCCTGTATAAAAACATCTAGAGATAAGTAAGAAAACAACAAATTATTATTAATTATTATTATTATATATATTTTTTGAGATGGAATTTCACTCTTGTCACCCAGGCTGGAGTGTAATGGGTGTGATCTTGGCTCACCGCAAACTCCACCTCCTGGATTCAAGTGATTCTCCTGCCTCAGCCTCCTGAATAGCTGGGATCACAGGTGCCCACCATCATGCCTGGCTATTATTTGTATTTTTAGTTGAGACAGTGTTTCACCATGTTGGTCATGCTAGTCTTGAGCTCCTGACCTCAGGTGATTCACCTGCCTTGGTCTCCCAGACTGCTGGGATTACAGGCGTGAGTCACCGCGCCCAGCTGGATTTAAAAAAATAGGCAAAAGACGCCGGGCGCGGTGGCTCAAGCCTGTAATCCCAGCACTTTGGGAGGCTGAGGCAGGGGGATCACAAGGTCACGAGATCGAGACCATCCTGGTCAACATGGTGAAACCCCGTCTCTACTAAAAATACAAAACATTAGCTGGGCATGGTGGCATGTGCCTGTAATCCCAGCTACTTCAGGAGGCTGAGGCAGGAGAATTGCCTGAACCCAGGAGGCGGAGGTTGCGGTGAGCCAAGATTGCGCCATTGCACTCTAGCCTGGGTAACAAGAGCGAAACTGCGTCTCAAAAAAAAAAAAAAAAAAAAAAGGCAAAAGACTTAAACTGGGGTTTCACAGAAAGACATGCAAATGGAAACAGCAGGAAAAGATGCTGGCCTCATTAGTCATCAGGAATATGAAAATTAAATCCACAGTCACCCATCACTGCGCCCCACCAGAACAGCTTACAAACCAAGATGAGAGGACCGCCCAAAGCTCGTCAGGGTCCAGGCCAGCCTCTGCCCCTGCCTGGACACGTCTGGTAATTTTTGTATTTTTAGTAGAGACAGGGTTTCACCATGTTGGTCAGGTTGGTCTTGAACTCCTGACCTGAGGTGATCTGTCCGCCTCGGCCTCCCAAGGTGCTGTGATTATAAGCGTGAGCCACTGTGTCTGGCCAAAAAATTTAAAAATTTTTGGGAGGCCGAGGCGGGCAGATCACTTGAGTCCAGAAGTTTGAGACCAGCCTGGGTAACATAGGGAGACCCGATATTAAAAAACAAAAAACCACAAACCTCTGTCTGCGTGGTTCTCCCAGGCACTCCTGCTCGGCCTGCAGTCTGTCCCGTAAACTGCAGTGAGAAGCTGCTTTAAGTGAATGAATCAGCTCTTCATGCTCCTGTTCAACCCCTTCCCAGGACTCAGTTTAGGGATTCCAGGGCCGAGCTCGGGGTGGTGGCTCAGACTTGTACTCCCAGCACTTTGGGAGGCCAAGGCGGGAGGATGGCTTCGGACCAGGAGTTTGAAGCCAGCTTGGGCAACATTATGAGACACTGTTTCTGGCGGTGGAGGCGGGGGGTAGATTCCAGGTCCTTCCCATGGCCCACAAGGCCCCAAGAGAGCTCTCCCTGATGTCCTCCCCAACCCTTTCCTGATCTCTTCCCGGCACATGTGTCTTCAGCACCCAGAGGAGGATGCCCGGGGTCCCTCCCTCTGGGGTCCCCCAGAACTCAGTCCTGAATGGCTTGGGAGCTGGTTTCACCCAGTGGCCTGTGCAGTTCACACATCATTCTGGTCAAGGGCCAGAGCTCTGGCAAGAAGTCTTCCTCTCCCTCCCTCCCTACAAGCTGGCAGCATTCTGGGTGGGGGCTGCCCTGTCTGCCTGGCCCCCCCGTGAGGACAGCTCTGAGCTGCAGGACTGTGGCAGGCTCGTAGGTGAGTGGGACGTAAGTCCTGGGATTTGAGGGCTGTTGAGACCTGGTAGTGGTCCTTCCCGACAACCCCGGGGTGTTCCTGCCGCAGGGAACTTGCCCTCACTGCTCCATGCGCCTGGATGCACCCACTTCCTCCTCTCCCCGCAACTGTCTCCCAGCTGCTCACTTGGACCTGCGGCATTACTTACTGCTGTATTATTTGCTTTTTCCAGGCTGATGCACCACCAGCTGCAAACGTCAGCTACACCTAACACGGGTGAATGTTTCGGACAAGCTGAGCCAGACAAAATCATATATGATTCCAATTCTAAAAGCAGGCAAAACTGTAATCTTTAGTGAACCACATGTAGATTATAAAATAATAAAAGCAAAACAAAATGATTATTGCAAATATCAAGATAGTTGCTTCTTTTAGGAGGAAGAAGAGTTTACAGCCGGGGAGGGCTGGCCTGGGTGCTGGCACCGTCCGCTTCCTGACCAGGATGGTCACCTTGCAGTTGTCCTTTGAACCAACTTTAGCTTTTAGGTACTTTGCTGCATATATCATGCATCTGATTAAAAATATGGCAGACACGGAAACCAGCTAAGAGATATACGACGTAAGCAAAATTGGGAGAACCATAAGAAACTGTGTTGGCTGGGCGTGGTGGCTCATGCCTACAATCCCAGAATTTAGGGAGGCTGAAGTGGGTGGATCACCTGAGGTCAGGAGTTCCATACCAGCCTGGCCAACATGGTGGGACCCCATAGCAAAAAATACAAAATAAGTCGGATGTGGTGGCATGCACCTGTGGTCCCACCTCCTTGGGAGGCTGAGGCACAAGAATCACTTGAACCTGAGAGGCAGAGGTTGCAGTGAGCCAAGATCATGGGACTGCACTCCAGCCTGGGCAAAAAAGCGAGATTCTGTCACCGCCCCCCCACCTCAAAAAAAGAAACAATGTAACAAAACTTAGAACAGATGAAATACTTGATGGCACCCATCCTTGGGTTCCTGAATAGCACCCTCTACTAGTGACAGATTTACCTTAACATGCTGCTGGACCCTACTAACAGTGATGTGGGGTTTTTGCATCCATATTCAGAACTAGGAGGCGTAGTTTTGTGGGCCATTTTGATCAGTATCACACTCAGTTCATAGAATTTGGAAGCTGATCTTTTTTACAGGTTGGAAAAATAAGTGATGATGCCAACTTGGGCCTATGAGACTGAGCTGCTGGGCATCTGTCGCGGCCTGCGTTGGCCATCCGCTATTCGCCTGATGTGATATGGGACCCACGCCGCACACACCGGAGCAGCAGGGCAAGGCCACTGGGCCTTTCTAATTACAGAAGCCAACACCCCTTCTTGTTATTGGAGCTTGTTGATTAGACTGTCTGGCACCTGCAGCGGATAGCACACCAGGACAGCCTGGTCCACTTCGGGTCTCCGAAGCGGTTCCCTCTTCTGCAGCGTGAGATTCGATTTCTCAAGAGCTTGTGTGGATCAACCAGGATAAAGAGCTACTCTAAAGAGGTCCCTTTTCTTCCTGCTTTGTCCCATGTCGACCACAACTCCCCTTGCCGGTGACTGAATTTTCAGGGAAGGTAAAATTCAGCTTCCATGCCCCGATGCCCTGGTCCAGTTTTGCTACTTCAAAGCCCTTGAGATTCTAACTCTGCTGTCCCCTGCTGGACCTCTCTCTTCCCAGGCTGCTCATCTGGACGAAGGGAGCTCTGGGAGCAGAGCAGCGGTTCCTAGGAGCGCTGCTTCGACCTGAGCCCCGCTTCTCAAGGGCAGAGGGGCAGCATTTGCCAGCCAGGCACCGTGTCTTGCTCACCACCTCTGGCGTGCACACATGTCCCAGCGTCCTGGCGGTGCTGGCCATCAGGTGGCTGCAAAACCCTGGAGCCTGGCAAACCTGAAAAACAAGCCACTGCAGGGAGCGTCATAACATAGAACACACTCGAGGGGTGTCCTCTCCTGGGTCCTCTGCATAGGGAGGCAAACTTAGGTGCGCAACGTAAAGCCTGTGGGTTTTTGAGACGGAGTTGCACTGTCACCCAGGCTGGAGTGCAGTGGCGCAATCTTGGTTCCACTCCCAGGTTCAAGTGATTCTCCTGTCTCAGCCCTCTGAGTAGCTGAGATTACAGGCACATGCCGCCACACACGGCTAATTTTTTTTATTTTAGTAGAGATGGACTTTCACCATGTTGCCCAGGCTGGTAAACTGAGCTCAGGCAATCCACCTGCCTCAGCCTCCCAAAGTGCTAGAATTACAGGCGTAAGCCACCGTGCCCAGCCACATGTGGGCTTTATTACCACATTCCCTACTGTCATGTATGTTTAAATATTTCCAAAATACTTTTCTTTCATGAAATGATGGTGAAACTTGAGAGCAAACTAAAAAGTCCCACTTGGCAAATTAAGTTGGAAATCCTACGTTGATCACATTTCTTCCACAAAATTTATGTGGAATGTGAAATTCAGTCTGGGAACTGCTGGACTAAATAAAATGTTGTTTATTTTTGTTTTTGTTCTGAGACGGTCTCACTCTGTTGGCAACCCAGAGTGCAGTAGCACGATCTCGGCTCACTTCAATCTCCGCCTCCCGGGTTCAGCGATTCTCCTGCCTTAGCCTCCTGAATAGCTAGGATTACAGGCATGCACCACCACACCTGGCTAATTTTGTATTCTTAGTGGGGACAGGGTTTCTCCATGTTGGTCAGGCTGGTCTCAAACTTCTAACCTCAGATGATCTGCCCACCTTGGCCTCCCAAAGTGCTGGGATTACAGGGGTGACACCGTGCCCCTGGTCTGTACCAACTTTTGAGACATGGAGTACGAGGGCATAAATGACCTGCATTGCCAACACTGCCAATAACCCGTTGAAACTTATCTGCCCACGACTATAATATACAATTTTTTCTAAGTAAGAGTCAAGGTCTCATTGTTGCCCAGGCAGAGTGCCGTGGCCATGATCATAGCCCACTTCAGCCTCCCAGGTGAAGCAACATCACCACCTTTTAGAATTTCATCACACACAAAGGGGCTTTCGTGAGATACACGGGTCAAGTGGTGCCAATCTTCACTGAGTGTGAGTTAGGGCCTAGCCACTCCCCTACCTGGTCAGCCGGATTGGTCAAGGAAGCCCCATGGGGAGCGGAGCAGGACAGGAGAGGCTGCCAACTCCCGCGCAGAGCTGGGAGGCTTCTGAGGATGACGTACATGGCCACCAGGGCATGGTTTGGGATAGCCACACTTTGAACATTTAGGTCTTAGGAGTGAAAGGGTCTGCCCCCAGTAACTGACTTGTGGCGGGACCCCACATTGGTCAGCTGACTGTCACCGCAGTCACACCCCCAGCACGGGTGGCCTGAATTCCTAGACACAAGCAGCTCAGGAGAAACACCAGACAGCACCTAAAGGCAGATCTGCAACGCAAGCTTCTGGCTCTCACAGCCATAGCAGAAAGGAAACATGGACACAGACCACTGGTCCACGGTGTGTCACGCGAGCATCCACATGCCTCCCTGGAATGCACTGGGCTCTTGAAGCAGACTCAGGAAACGAGAGAAGGTAACATAGGCTGGGTGCACCCCATGTCTCATCACAGGATGCAGTCTACAGCTTGTGTACTAATTACAGCTAAGCATTTCTTCATTAACCACTTACAAGAGAGAACCCAAAAGGCTGTCTAGGACACTCTCAAGAGTCTGGATCATTTGTTAACAAGCTGGTAACAAGAATATTTACCCCTCACCTGGTATGCGTCTTATTTCACGTCCTAAGTTAAAAAGCACGATTTCATTTATACTCAAAGTAGGAGATGGATATTATTAATCTTTACCTCCAACACTGATGACCAGCAGGTCTATAAAGAAGAAGAAATTTAAAGAACTTCCACGAGAAATAAGTTACACGGAGAACACTGTTATCACTACAAATTTTATTCAGAAACCCATCTTTGTGTTTTTTTTTTGTTGTTTTTTAAAAAAAATTCCCCTTATGAACTGGTTTGGTCAATCAACTACAGCACTTTCTAGCAGACATAAGGTAAAAATGGCATGGCTCAGAATCGCCCCGATCTTTCACGATCTCTTGACCGCCTCCTGTCACGCTCCCGTCCGCCACCGCCGCCGCCGCCACCGCCACCACCGCCACGACCACGGTCTCTAGACCGGGAACGACGCTCACGGGATCGGGATCTTGATCTATGCCTGCAACCGAAGAACAGAAACAAAACCATGCCATCCAAACCAGAGCATGCAGCAGAACCACAACTCACTCGGAAATCCTATGCATCTCCTCACGCCAACGGCACTGATAAAGAAAAACACTGCCAGGCTGGGCGCGGTGGCTCACGCCTGTAATCCAGCACTTTGGAAGGCTGAGGCCGGTGGATCACAAGGTCAGGACATCAAGACCAGCCTGGCCAACACAGCAAAACCCTGTCTCTACTAAAAATACAAAAATTAGCCGGGTGCAGCAGCAGGCGCCTGTAATCCCAGCTACTCAGGAGGCTGGGGCAGGAGAATCGCTTGAACCCTGGGGGCGGAGGTTGCAGTGAGCTGAGATGGCACCATTGCACTCCAGCCTGGGCAACAGAGTGAGACTGTCTCAAAAAAAAACAGTGCAGCTTAGAAGTGAACAGTGTACAGTAATATTTTCCATCTTCTGTCTTCTAGAACCAGCTCAAATGATCACAGGAAATCCTGGTAAACTGAACCAGATATACACCATCCTCAACCCTCACTGACTGACACTGCCCTTCACGGACTTTCCGACCAAGCCCCCTCTCTTGAGGTGCTTACAGCTACTGTGTCTATCAGGCCGGTTTTTGGGCTGGGGACAGTAAGGTTATTTTTCTTTCCTGCTTCTTTTGTGTTGACAATAAAGCAATCACCATCTATTTCCTAAGACACGTTTAACCGAAGAGGGATGAAAACCCTTCTAGACTCAGACCTCAATCTAACTAGGAAATGCAACTTGTTAGATTGTGCCATCTTGGTCTTCTCTGTTCTGTGACCTGACTGTCGGGCATTTAAATGTAGGATCAGACAGATGTGACCACCGGGCCGAATTCTGCCAGTGTCCCGAAAGGGGGATGCCACCGATCCCCCAAAACAAAATGAAATAACCTGAAACCAACAAAGAAAACCAGAAGAAGCCCCAATGGACATGTGAGATATTTAAAGCAAGCTCGTCCAACCTGCAGCCCAACACAGACAGATTCACCAACTTTCTGAAAACACCATGAGATGTTTTTGCGATTTTTAAAGAAGTTATCAGCTAGCATTAGTGTATGTTATGTGTGGCCCAAGACAATTCTTCCAGTGTGTCCAGGGAAGCCATTCCTGGTGTAAAGGAGGTCACAACATCTAGTATTAATAGTATCTGGGAGAAGAAACCCAGTGCCCACTTTCTCCATGAGCCTCATTTCCAAGGCTGCCCAGCTACCCGCCCTCTGACTTGGTTATTAAGCTTCAGCCTCTACTTGAGAAGCTGGATAATGAAGTTCCCTGTGTGCAGGTGAATATTCTTCTCCAAAGAGGATATTTGGATATTTAAAAACACGTACTATGTTCTAAGCACTGCCTTTAAAAAAACAAAAACGCCACCTATGCCAAACTGTTTTTTTGGAGGGGTGACGGTGTGAGGAGAGAAAGCAGCCACAGTGCATAACAAAGGACACAGGAACACTCACTTCTTGCGACGGCGCCCATACAGCTCCCGCCGCAGCTCTCTGGAGATGGGCTTCAAATGCATGAAGTTGCAGAAGCCGCCCCGCGTGCATTCTCTGTGGGTTGGAAGGAGACACTCACTACGTCGTGTGCACAGAGCCCCGGACTCCGCGCCGTCACCACGTCGGTCGCCCCACACTCACCCCATCTCATACTGACGGCAGCAGGCTTCTCTGAAGTCCGTCACGGGCGACAGCTCAGCGTGGATCGGCTGTCCGTTAAACCAACGGTTATTCAAGTCAATCACAGCCTTTTCCGCATCTTCCTCACGGCGAAACTGGAGATGGAAGACACACGCGCTTGCCACCCACGCTTTACTAAGACTTTCCCAATGACTGATCCAAATACGTATCAGAGATGCACACTCAGGTATGGGAAGGCGGAATGGTACTATAGGATCATTTAAAAATTCTTTATTTTCAATCAGATTAACTTCAAGATTTTGCCAAATGCCGCTTTCATTTTCAAATTCAACTGGTTAAGGGAGCAAATATGACTGTGTAGGCAAAGAAAGTTTTATTCAATAAAAAAGCAGCCAAACCTGTGAGTAAACCTAACTTTTCCTTCGTCCAAATAGCTTCTAACCAACAGGTACTAAATATTCTACACTGAAGTCCGTCTTTCAGTTCTGCCGGCCGGTAAGCGGCGAGCCGGCGCCCCCGAGTCAACAGCGACAGGCACCCCTCCTGCCAGCCTGAGCACCGGCACCCGAAGCGGCCGCGCGTCTTAGTCTGGCTCCTACCTTGACGTATACGTTCCCCACCAGGTGGTCGCCCAGGTTATCACAGACGTTCATCTCCTCAACTTCCCCATACTTCTCCTCCATCTCTGTAAAAACCTCCTGAAGGGAGATCACAGTGGTTTAAGGTTTGTTACACATTAAACAGTATAATTAGATAGAACTCATGTCTGTTTATTAGCGGAGAAAAACTTTAAATCCTTCCAAACAGACACAGAAGGTGAACAGGTCTATCAGTTACAGAGGTCAATTCTCTCACCTCAAAAAATTCATCATAGTGTTCCTGCATCTCAACATCGCTCACGGCACCTGGAAACAACAGAAATCTTGCTGGTTAGAACGTGTTAACCCAGTGAACTCTTGTGCTTAAACTCAAACTGCTACAGTAACACACACGAGATTCTCTAGAGAAAAGCCCGGCAGAGCTGCACCCCGCAGGAGGCTGAGCCACACGGCTACTTGGGAATGGTGTCCAGTGTGGTGAGATGCTACAGGCCCCTACGACAGTCTCAATTCTGGCCACTAAAATAGTAAAATCACAACCAGTTTTAATCAGCATTGAAAGGGCCACATTTTGAGAAAAATGTGAGCAAAAAAGTGACTCTCAAACTAAGAATTTTCTTCCCTTCCAAGATGCAGTCTTGCTCTGGTGCCCAGTGGCTGAAATGCAGTGGCACGATCTCGGCTCAATGCAACCTCCACCTTCGTTCAAGCAATTCTCATGCCTCAGCCTCCAGAGTCCCTGGGATTACAGGCACGCAACACCACGCCTGGCTAATTTTTAAAAATTTTTAGCAAAGATGGGGCCAGGCTGGTCTTGAACTCCTGACTTCAGGTGATGCCCCCCAGCCTTGGCCTCCCAAAGTGCTGGGATTACAGGCATGAGCCACCGTGCCTGGCCTCAAAGTAAGAAATTTTAAGATAAAGGGATTTCCAGCTCTCTGGAATCCCCTCCCACATAGTGGGAGCTCAAAAAAAAAAATTTTTTTTTAAGATAAATTTTTCTTCCTTTTAAGATTTAGAATAAAGGCCAAGTAAGCACACTGGTGTTTTCCTTTCTTCTATTAGTTTAAAATGAAAGCCAAAAGCAGGGTAAACGATTAAGAGTGTATGTTCCTAACTAGTCTTTTATGGACTGCCAGCCATGGAATGCTCTAAAATTCTTTCTCATGTGATTAAAACCCAAGCAACCATGAAGACTCAGTAGGATAGTTACCACGCAATACTGCAGTATTTTGGATGCCCTCAAATAAAGGGAATGTTACAATGCTTTGTTGATAAAGCATTCTTAAGTTTTATATTCCCATACTATTTTCATCAGTTTATTCTTCATAATTCACATGTATTAAGTAAAATCAAGTCTGTTGTGTGGGTAGATTTTGCAAATTTACACTCTATCCCCATTATCATTCTATCAAGTTTAATTTTTTTTTTTGTTTTTTTGCCAGGCTGGTCTCAAAGTCCTGACCTCAGGTGATCCACCCACCTCAGCTCCCAAAGTGCTGGGATTATAGGTGCGAGCCGCTGCGCCTGGCCCATTCTATCAAATTTTATGTTCAAATCCTAGAATTCTCTAAACCCTGAGAAATCACAAAGCTAGTATATCAATAAACATGTTTAACTCTGCTAGATCAGGAGCTGGCAAAAGCCAGACTGGTTTCCAGGTTGGGCCAGCTGCCTCAGCCTATGCACCCAACGTGGACATCTGACTGCTGGTACAAGGGTCTTTGAGCTTTGCTTAAAACTTAAATTTTTTTTTTTTTTTGAGACGGAGTTTCGCTCTTGTTACCCAGGTTGGAGTGCAATGGCGCGATCTCGGCTCACTGCAACCTCCGCCTCCTGGGTTCAGGCAATTCTCCTGCCTCAGCCTCCTGAGTAGCTGGGATTACAGGCACGCGCCACCATGCCCAGCTAATTTTTTGTATTTTTAGTAGAGACGGGGTTTCACCATGTTGACCAGGATGGTCTCGATCTCTTGACCTTGTGATCCACCCGCCTCGGCCTCCCAAAGTGCTGGGATTACAGGCTTGAGCCACCGCGCCCGGCCTTAAAATTTTTTTTTATTTATTTTTTTGAGATGGAGTCTTGCTCTGTCACCAGGCTGGAGTGAAGTGGCGCGATCTGGGCTCACTGCAGCCTCCACCTCCCAGGTCCAGGCGGATTCTCCTGCCTCAGCCTCCCAAATAGCTGGGACCACAGGCGCGTGCCACCATGCCCAGCTAATTTTTGTATTTTTAGTAGAGGAGGGGTTTCACCACGTTGGCCAGGATGGTCTTGATCTCTTGACCTTGTGATCTCCCCAACTTTGCCTCTCAAAGTGTTGGGATTACAGGTGTGAGCTACCACGCCCAGCCCCCTTTTCATCTTTAACAATAAAAAATAACTTGTCGTCTTTGAATTCTGAGAATTATTTAAGTTCACTTTCTAACCTATCTGGGCTGTTTTAGCTGTTTTTGAACTTCCAGGATTCTACTTTGCTTTCAAACCCAAATTTTACTAAGTGTGTCTACTCTGCCAGCCTGCCAATCGTATCACAGGATATCTCAATTTAAAAGCTACTGGGAATGTGCCTTCCTCTCCGAGTAGAAATCAAGTTATAAACAACAGAAAAGCAGGCCAAAGAAGCCTGTAACCAATGCAGATTGTAATATTTAAGACTCATTTCCTTCCCCACATCAGAAGAGTGTGAAGGGGAGAAAAATATTTACATGCTCCAACTTTAAGCAGCTTTGAGAAAAGGCTTTGTGGTGATTATTTTAAACTATTAGCTACATTTATTCTGCTTAAAATGTTTCAGTCAATCAAATGACTTGAAAGGCAGAGACAAGTGCATTACAATATTGATTTAAAACTTATTCATGACTCAACCTACATTAAATACTACAACTTGGAAAACAAAGCGATTTTCTTAACAGAAATATCATTCTTAAACTGGGATTGATATTTAACTTTAACCCACACATTTGAAGCTTATTTTTCTACATACTAAAGGCTACGTTAAAAAGAGCCAATAATTTTAGGCAACTGATTTCTTCCTAAAATGATGAACTAGAATTTGATCTAATTTGTAGAATCTGGACCCCAGAACTGGAATATATCGTAATTGCTAAGCTTTTGGTTTGTAGCATATACAAAACAAAAGTACTGTGAACTGCAAATAAAGACACAAAGAAAACTAATACAACATTCTATTGTCGATAAAGCATACACAGTCCCCAAATAAACGAGCAGGGCAAAGAATTAATCACTGTTACTCAGTCATCTACTTCCATTCGCTTTTATCCCAGGGCAGGGTTATTAACAAAAATTCTTTAATAAGTGCATATATAAGCATTTCCCTCCTCCTATTCATCTTATTTCTTTAAAAAACAAAAGAAAGCAAACAAACAAAAAAACAGGTATTTTAAATTATGGGTTACCAAGTAAATCCTGCTACCATCCTATTCAGGGAAAGAAATCTCTACTATCAGGTCAGTATTAGCACTGAAAGCATTTAGCGTCTTGGCAGGAGAAGCTGACAAGAACGTCCCCATCCACACATGGAAATGCGCACCACTGTGTGCGAGGAAGCACAACCCTGAGGCCTCCCAGCGTGGGGCCAGCTCCAGGGGGGAATGTCCCCTGGATCACGTACTCTATGCAGGTTACCCTGTTAACTGAGGGGCTCTGGTTCAAGTGTGTACACAATTTAGGCTTGTGGGTATCCAAGGGCACCTCGATTTTTACTGCTTTAAAACCGAATGGTGAATGGGAAGTGTCTATCTTTGGTTTGGACTTTTTGATTTAACCAAGAGCCCAGGTGTTCATTAAAATTTATTCCTAAATGACTACATTTATTCTAGAGCTGGATGGCTGTAAAAATTCATTTTAGTCTTCTGAACTTTCCAATCATACGCATCTACATCTTGTTCTCTAAGAATTATCTTTAAGTAAATATCCACAATCTAAATCTAATATTTCCCAGTACAGGAAGAAATTGGTAGCGTCTACTCAATGCCTAGTTTAGAGCTATTTCTAAATGGGGCAAACCAATTCCATCTCCCAGAGCTGGAGACTGGATCCATGCAGTGTGTGGACAGAGGGGACAATCTTTTCTGCCAAGGGCCTATCTGAGTGGAGCACCCCCGCGCAGGTTAGACGGGTTGGCACGGGGCTGTTGGGTGAGGAACTCAGGGGCAATGCAAGTTAGACCCTCACTTGGAGAACTTTCTCAGAACTGCTCTCACAAGTAAAGGCTGTACTCCAAAACGGAGTTCAAGGAAAAAAGGCTAATAAATAAAATCTGAAATAACTTCTGAAAATTCCAAAAGGTGAGAGAAATGTTCAAATACTGTTGCTCTTGAGAGGGAAGAACAGGACTTGATGTTTAATTCCTGTATGTTCCCTCTGGGATGACGGCTAAAGGAAGGGAAGAGGGAGCGGCAGCAGCTCCTGACTGTTGTAAAGGGCGCCCTTTCCCTGTCCAATACACGGGCGGGAGCTCAAATCTCCAGCACAGGTGGTTTCCGCGGGGTCAGTGGGACGAAAGCTCCTTGCCACCTCTAGTGAAATGCGGTCCTTGACACTAGCACGGCAGACCAGATGGAGTGGACACTGAGCTCTGACACGCAAGCCCAGGGAACCGGGGAAGGAACTTGTATGAACTTACAGCGCAAACCGTCAGCAGACTGGGAAGAGTTTTGAGGGTTACGGTAAATGTTCAAGAGGGCAATGGTCTGAAATACAAAACGCAACAACTTTATATTATGGAAAATTAAAGGTAAACACTTAACCGGCTGCCTCTGGCAAGTGCTTCAGTTGAGATTCAGTGCTGAAAAAAGAGCAAGTTATTTCTTCAGAAGCAGAGACGTTTTCTTAGTTGATGGCTGCCTTGAAATACCCTAACACTGCAGTGTAAAGGAGGTCTCATGATATGCCAATCTTGTACTTCTGCTTACACAACGTGCAAACTCTCCTTTTCAAAATTCCAATTCAGGTAAAAGCACAATTGTTTGCAGGCTAGCACTAAAATGTTCTTAGATATGACAGAAAATTTTTAATAAACTCAGAAAGAATGATGCCCGTGTAAACTGAAGGAAAAAGTTACCGTTATTAGAGAAATACAATTGTTACATATCATGAAATCTCCACTTCCTGGGGGAAAAATGATAATGGTGAAATAAAACCCACACTTATTGGGCGACTTACCTTATTGATTCCTTAATATTCCTATGAGTTTTAATTTTCCAGAAAGAACTTAATAACGGCCAGGAGTTCAGTCACTGTAAAGACCAATGAACGGCTCAAAAGGTTAAAATCCGTTTCACGTGGACGGACCTGCTCTCATGACAAATGTCAATCAATGGAGGTGGCCGGGCCAGTGACCTTCCCTAGAAGGGAAAAGCCTCCTGAACGTGGCCGCGTATCAAGTTCTTGCTGTGTGCGCCAAGGAGTTCCAGCACCTTGTCCTGTTTGCAACAGCTCTATGTCAGCAGCTCAGAAGCCAACATTATTGTCTCAATTAAGAGTGGGCTCTTTAACACCATTGTTTTAAAAAAATTTCTCCAACTGTGGGACTTACAGTGTGAGCCGTCAGCCGTCTGTGCACTGTTTTGGGGATTACGATAGATGTTTTGAATCAAGATGGTCTGCGGGGAAAAAAAAATAAAAAGGGGAATTCTACTGGCTGCTGTGCATATATTAGACAATTGCAAAGAGACAATTTGTTTGCAAATGGCTACACGCTTGCTTTCTCCCGCAAGTCAGACACTTATCTTCTGAAGAGTACACCAAAGCCCTCATATTATGAAAACAGAGCTTGAGCAGTGACTTGGTCAAGTCAGCCAGCAACCAAGAAACTGTACTGTTTTGAGTGGTCCCCCGTTTCCAATGTTGAAGTGTTTTAATGCAAGATCAATAATAGAACACTAACATTTTCTTGTACTTCAAGCTAGCAGACACCAAGATGTGGAAAAATTCACATTATAATCATATTCCTCACATAAGATATTTTTTCAGAACCAAATGCGTAACTCAGCTGTCTGCAGTACATCAAGTTCTCTGGTCTCCTAGCAAAACAGGCACACCAAACAGGTTTGTCCAGTGTCATGGACACCCGGCTCTGATTGACTTTCTTGGTGGGATCTCTGTTTACATAATACAATAGCTTAAGACATTTGCTCTTTTCCGATCCTTCTTTTAAGGAAAAAAAATCCTTTTAGCCCTTGTGCTTTAAACTGGATCAGGCAGACTTGAAACCTTACACTGTACCGTTCTTCTTAAAATCAAGTTGTCTGAAAAAACAAACCATGTTTAAGTTAGTAGGCTAATATAGTACATGAATCTTAATGTCCATATCACTGTAAGCAGCTTATAAAGACACCCACCCTAAATTATGCTAGAGATTTACAAGCTAATCAATCACTCTTATGATTTGGAAAAATAAACGTTTCATCTCAACAGTATGCATGGGAAGCAGTTCTGTCAGTGATGGTTTCACAAAACCAGCCAATTCCATTTCTAGCTCCATTGAAAGGGGAGTGGTTGTATGAAGAGCGCCCCTCACTCAAAAGTCTGCAGCCGGGAAGCCCACCTAAGAGGGAGGTCTGACAAACTACTGAACCATTCAGACTCAAACTGGCACCTGCATCAGGGCCCGTCTCTTCCCTAAGCTTACACCAAGTACTGCCCGGAGTCAACTGAACTCAGGCCTGGGAGGTTTCCCAAAGCTGACTTTACTCATGACAACTCTGATAAAAAACTAAACTGAGCCCAATTATTCAACAGTAAAATTCACAGTTGGTCTCACTCAGATATTCTGGCAGTTGCTATATAATGAAGGAAGCTTAACATAAAGAGGCAGTGTAGTCCCATTAAAACAGGGGTGGGCTAGAATTGCCTAAAACCAACCAGAACAAACTCACACATCAAACTAGGGTGCTTAAGCTGACACATTCTACTGGCTCTATCAAGCTCCAATGGGCTCTCCCCACACTGATCCCGAGTGCCTAAACTAAGTTCACATTCTCAGGTAATCCCCGATCCAGACAAAGATAAAGCAAGTCCCTCTGGCCAGATTAGAGAAAACTTTTAGAATTGGGAACAGTTTATTTCTCTTAGCCACTTGGGACACCCCCCCTGCCAATTACAGAACTGGGAGGTCACTTAAGGGGCTTGGTTATAGCACAATCCAGGACCACTGGCTTCATTAGGGGAGATTCAGTTCATAAAACATACAAGAAAAAACAATTACAATTGTTTTTTTTTTAACAATTGTAAATTTAAAACTAGTTCTCCAAGATTTTGAAATTCACAAAAAGAGACATGTTGAGAGCTATGAAAAAACAGACTGCTGTTTTACTAACCACTTGGTAATTGGGACAATGGAGGAAAAGCCATCATCCTCTTCTAAAAACACCGTGTGCTGTGGGGTTGGCCATGGGCATCACCAGGAAAAAACCCGTGTTTCCCCTCCCAGCTCACTTATACCAAGTGGCAGGTTTTCTTAAATGCACACAGGAAAACATACATAGAAAGATGTGAGCTCAAAGGCAGAGTCTGGCAGCTCCCAGGGGCCATGCACAACACCTACTCAACGGTTCAGAGGCCACACATTTAGACGTCAAGTTGGGGGGGAGTGGCATTGGAAGGAGCTCCCCAACCCTACATCTAGAAAGACTTGAGCATAGATTTTCAAATTTCAAATGTTCTCATCAACTTGGGCACAAGTTTTCTGCTCCTGATAGAGGTGCTTTCTCCCTTTCACCCTTAAATGATCCTTTATAGTGTACAAATCTTTGTCTTTTCAACTGACCAACAATGAAACTATCAAAAAATCACAATTTTTGATTGAACTGAACCCAGAGTGGCTCTAAGCCCAAGATAACAGGCACTCCTCAATTCACTGAACAGATCCGCTCTGAGCAATTTACGGCCCATTTTCTACCTTTAAGCTCCATTTTTCATGTTTCCATGACATGATGCAACTTGCTATTTCCTCAACTAGGGATGTGGAAGTGAGGACACAGTCAGAGAAGCTCCAGCAGCACCAGGGGCCTGCTGACAATCATGCTAGCTCGTACAGTGGCTCCATCACCTCTACTGTTTGGAGACAGCAGAGCAGAGAGCCCACTCGTGTCCACTGGTGCCTGGAAGAGGCTAGGCCAAGGCTGGCACGGCCACCCCCTCTGGACCCATGTCTATCAGAGGAGTAGGGAGGATGGCAGGGCAGCAAATGTCAGGCGCAGCCAACACACAAACATCAAAAACTTGTTTTTAAAGTTTCTCTAACGATAAAAATAAGGAGTGGTGCTCTCAGACCTTCCACTGGGAGAGGACCTGCCTCATTCTAACAAAAGAACACACTTATGAATACAAAGGGAAAACACAACTAGAGAAAAAAATGACTTGCTTAATATGTAGAAATTAACCGTCTTTGAAAAGAAGATGAAATTTTTACAATTTACATGAAAAAAAAAAAGCAAACAAACCTGGCTAAACGTCGGTTTATTGTGCAACCGAGAGCACCTGTCTCCATGACGACATGCTCCAATTTTGAAATAAAATGAACAGTTGACTCTGTAAGGGAAAATAAGAGCTGATTATTTTGCTGGGAAGATACCAAACACACGGAAATATGTCATCAGCATGATACACACTGTCAAAGTACTTTTTAACCTCACAGAAACATGACACAGTTTTTTTGTGGTATTAAGCACCTCCTCTTCCTTGCTGTATTTTAGGACAACTGAACTTCAACTTCCCCTTCTTCAAACATACTGCTCATTCAACAAAGACTATTCTAATTCCAACTTGACTCCTCCTCATTAAAATCCCCTCCATTTTCTTAACTGTACAGTTTTTCCCATTTTTTTTTTTTTTTCCTAAATGGAGTATTAAATTAGTCTAAAGCTAAATGTAACCAAAGCTGTATCTGCTCTCCAGTTCTCCACAATGAAGCTCTCTCTTGAAAACACCAGTGTAGTGAGGGTTAAGACCCCAACACTGCTACCAGCGGCCTGGGCTTGGGCAAGTCACCCTAGCTCCATGTGGCGCTGTACTGAGAGTCAGCTAGAACGTATGTGTGTTTCATATACAGTGCTCACGAAGTGCTGTCATGATTTAAGGAAAATGGAAAACCAAGTTCAGAGTCTCTTTAAACCCTGATACCAGACCAACAGGGAGTTCCAAAAAAATAGGTGTGAAGTAAATCAATTCTCCTGGTCTCAATACAATGAAAACAAGCTGTTAGGGGACTGACCAAACCCAGCTTAGGAAACACCTAACGTCACCTCTGTCTCTTGCAAAGCCCTCCCTTAATACTGTTCAAATACACTGATAATCCAGATCCATCTCCAGTGGAACCAGCAGTCACGCCTGTGTGCCAGCAATGCCAGGTAGGGAAGCAGATCTCTAAGGAATTAGACATCTTACTAGATGGACTCCTTTCAAACTCATATTTTTTAACCAAGTGTCATTATGTTCTAAAGTCAATCCAGAGTTAAGATTGAAGGGCCTCAACCTCAGTGAAATCTGATGGACCATGAAGACTGACTAGCCATCGATTTACTATCAGGTAGCAATAAAGATGGGAAAGTGAATTTGCCAGGAGAGAAAAGTGATTATACATATTGGCAAACTTACAGGCCTTACTTTAGATTATCTAACTTGAGACAATAGCATATCTATAGAAAGTCATCTGAAAATAAAGATTATTGAAAAACTACCTCAGAATGGGCAAGCCCTGTGGTTAAACAATTAATATTCAATTATTCCATATAATTAAACCACAGACAAGCTATCAGGATATGCCTGAATCTAGAAAACATCTATGACTTCAAATGTACAATAAGCTTAATATTTTTTAATTGGTAGAGATCTATATTTTATTCTTAGCTTAAGTAATAATTAAAACAAAGAGAAACCATCAGCTTTATTTTTTAGGAGCTGATCCTGTTTCCCGGAAGCTAAAATCCCATTCTCCCTGAAAAGAAAACACAAGTAAACCCAGATTAAATAGTCAACTTTTCTGAATTAAAACCATAACTTTTAGAGTATAGCCCAAATAGGTTGAAATGATTACAGCAGAAACATAGGAATATAGCCTTTTACAAGACACAAAAGTTACAGCACAGACGATTATGAAAAGGTGAAATTAATGATGCCCCCTGATCCTACACGTGTTCAGTTCTTCACCCTAAACTCAGAGAAGCCTCTTGTTCCAGTAGAGCTGTCTATCCCCATTCGCCAAGATCATACCATGAGTTCTTTAAGGATAACATCCAAATTTCACCCATGTTTAAGGCTCCAGAAATTGGCCTATAGTTGACCCCCACCAAACGTTTCTGGAGTGTGACTATTACTGGTGATTTTGACTTAAAATTTTGCTAGAAAGAAATATAGCCCCCTCATCCAAACAACACAGGAGATTCTACCATGTGTGAAGAGAACATTTTACAAGATAGACTCCATCCTGGAAGAGAGAAAAATTTTAAATAGCGTTTGAAAAAAGTGGCATTAAAAACATCTATGACAAATTTATGGGTTTATCATTGAAAACATAAAGTCATGTTAGCTTTGTATGGCACTGAGGAATGCCAAGATAATCTACTTACTGAACGAGTAGATTAAGCCAGATGCTGAGTCTTTAGGATTTCAAAGAAAGAATTATCCTTCAAACGTCTGAAAACATTCGCTTTAGTCTAAACTACAGCCAACTCACTGGAAATTGATTGGTGTCAAGGTGGCAATTAAACAAAGCTGAAATTATGTTTTGCTTTTAACTTAACAGTTGATTAGGGAAAGCAAGCAACCTTAAGGAAAAAACGCACCAAAACATCTTTTTCTTTATACCAGAACTGCGTCAAGAACAGTCACGGACTTAAAAGCTTTCAACTTATACGACGGGTTTATCGGGGGTATTAAAGGCATTTTCGATTCATGATGGGTTTATCGGAACGCAATCCCATCGTAAATCGAGGAGCACCTGTATTTTAAGAGCAGATCACGTCTTTTGTGGTTAGACAGTTAATCCAGTAGTCTCCACCATACTTTTCCTCGTCAAATGTCCTTATTGCCGGCCCAGTGGTCGCTTAAACAGGCAAGAGGCTTGCTAAGTGGATAAAACACCAACGCTTAGGACCCTAAGTTAGATAAGCGGCTGAATCCTGGCGAGGCTGGTACCAGAGCTTGCTCCACAGGACTTTCACAGCTCAAAGTTGGAGCAAACGTGTCCACATCGAAAAGGCCCGGATGCGCCAGGCAACTTTCGGCGCTGCTCGAGGCGGCTTCCGGGGGCCAGAGGCTGAAGGCCCGGAATCGGGCGATCAGCCCGCCCAGGCCCCAGAGCGGGAGAAGGCACCCCAAAAAGAAGCCCCATTCCTTTGCCCCGCTCCATTCTTCCGCCGCGCGGCCCACGAGGCAGCTGCGGTGCGCGGCTCCCGGAGGGCGCGCAAGGGGCCGGAAGGGCCGCCGCACCTTCCCGCCGCCGAGTCCCTCCCCCCGCCGCCGCCGCACCGGCCCGCTTGGGCCTCCCCGGTGGCCCTTCCGCCGCCTCAACTGCCCCGCGCCCCGATCGCGCCCAACCCCCGACGGGCGGCTCCCACTCACTTGTCTTTCTCGGTGCCGAAGATGGAGGCCAGATACTCCGCCATTTCCCACCCGCCGCCGCCGCCGCCGACACTCCAGCCGACGCCGCCAACCCTGCAGACGCCCGCGGGAGACGTCACCCTGGCGCGACGACGCTCTTCCCCGCCCCGACGTGGCAGCAATACCCAATCAGGCGAGGCGCTGCCTGCGCGTGGGCGGGACGCATGCGCATAGGAAGCACGTAGCGCGAGCGGAAGGCTCTGCCTTTTCGGTCCTGGAAACCCGCCCCGCCTATCCGTCGCCCTCTTGCCCGGCGCTGGTCCTGCTCGGTGCTCCGCGCCGTGGATCGGGGGCTGGCAGTGTAGACCGAACTGGGGCCGAGGGGCTTTTCCGCAGAGCCTCCTGGGGCTCGGTGCGGGGCGCTCAGCTGGACCCCAGCCCAGGGAATATTGAGAAGTGCGGCGTCCCCTTCCTCACACGCTTGCGCGTGTTGCGGGGGAACAGTCGACCTTAAAGAAAAAAAGCTGAGGCAAACTTTATATAAAAAGTAGAGAGGTTATTTGGGTCAAGTGTGAAGATTGCAGCCCGGGAGTACAGCTTCAGGTTGCCCTGAACATAGGATTCGCAACAGCTACAAGTGGGTTTATAAAGTAAAAGAGAGGGGCAGTTTTTAAATAGCTCACCAAGAATTTACATGAAAGTAACAGACACTGTTGGTTGGCTATACGTTGTTCTTTGTGTCGTAATTCCAGTAAAGGAAGATCATGGGTGAAGGCAGCGGGTCTGAAGCAATAGTGCCTTTAAACAATTGCCAGGCACGGGTGGGGACCGCTGAAGCCCCATGCACCTGTCTCTCAGGGCCTGATTAACCTCGCACACCTCACATAGCTTGGCCGCTCTGTGCTGTTTTTTTTCTCTCGCACCCCGCTCGGCTTCCCCCTCCCTGAACGCTTGCCAGCTGCGACCTCCCCGGGACCCTGCGTTCTTTCAGTGGCCGGGCCAAGGCCACCCACAGGTGGAGCTGGAAGGCCGGTGACTTGCCTCTGGGATACCCTTTCGGTCCCCTTAGGGCACAAGGCTGGAACCATTCCGTTGAAAGTGTTCTATTCCACTCCCCTGTGTTTTAACCACCCCATTAAGTAGCCATTTTCATCTGGTTTCCCACATTCATCAACTCACCTTCGATTTACCTAATTTCCAACCCAGCTGTCTACTCTGGTTGAGTAGAAGTCCGACAGGGCCTACTTCACTTACCTCCCCCTCAAGATGAGCCCCAGGCTGGGGGGAGGAGCGTGGGGTCCTCTTGGCTGGCCAGAGCTGAACGCTGAGCACTAGTGTTTGGACAGAGTTGCGCGTTAGAATTGCATCTCTCTTGGCAACAGAGCATCTTCCCACCTGGGAAAGATCTGCAAACTGGAAACTTGTCCTAGGAACAGTAGGGACTCGGAGGTGTAAACCAAAAAGTATCTGAGACAGGGCTCAATGAATTTAGAAGTTTATATTGCCAAGGTTAAGGACAATGCCTGAGGGGAAACACGGAATCACAGAAACAGTCTGGGGTCTGTGCCTTTCTCCAAAGATGGCTTTGAGGGCTTCATTATTTAAAGGGGAAAAGTGGGCTGGAGGGGAAATCGGGACAATAATTCCCTAACTCTAACCCCACACATTGCAAGAGAAAAGAAGTGGGTGGGGAACAGTCAATTGTGTACGGCTCACACTCAGCAAACTCGTACTTTACATAAGAGAAGGGGATGTTGAACCTTTTATCTGTAGCCATCTGCTTAGGAACAAAAAGAAAGGCAGTTGCTTGCTTATATGACAGCTTTCAGCTCATTTTTTTTTCTTTTTTTGAGACGGAGTTTTGCTCTTGTTGTCCAGGCTGGAGTGCAGTGGCACAATCTCCACTCACTGCAGCCTCTGCCTCTCGGGTTCAAGTGATCCTCCTGACTCAGCCTCTTGAGTAGCTGGAATTACAGGCATGTACCACCACGCCCGGCTAATTTTGTATTTTTGGTAGAGATGGGGTTTCTCCACATTGGTCAGGCTGGTCTCGAACTCCTGACTTCCTGTGATCAGCTCGCCTCAACCTCCCGAAGTGCTGGGATTACAGGCGTGAGCCACCATGCCCGGCCTAACTCATTCTTTTCCTTTTGGCAGAGTGAAGTGGGGTCCTGAGTTTTATGTTCCTTTTGCATAGATGAGGCCAGAGAAGTGACAAGACAGATGCCAGTCCAGCAGGTGGTCATGTCCAGAGCGTGCAGCCTCAGGACACGGTCTGGGAACAAAGACTGCTGGAAAGTTGGAAGCTGGCAACAGGCTCTCAGCTGTGAAGTCCCTGGGGTAGGGGAGAAGCGGTCAAAGAAAGCAGAGGTAAGGTCTATGCCTGGGAACTGAACTGAAATACAAGGCTCTATGAAAAGGAATTAATCTGGTTACTAGAACCAGGGTAGATGATCAGACCAGGGCCACCAGCAACATCCACCTGTTTTTCCTGAGAAAAGAAAAAATAAAGCAGTCTGAGCTCTGTGAGGTGTGCAAAATGATGAGGCCCAGAGAAACAGGAGTGTGAGACTTCATTCAGTGCCCCTTCCGCCACAGAAGCAGTTGTCCGGGGCAATTGTCTGAAGTCATTTTTGCTCCTGACAGGCTGCCTCACCCATTACCTTCATGTTCCCATGGAATTAGTGATTCAAAGAACAATGCATAGCCAATGAACACCTTCTGTTATTTTAATGCAAGTCCTTGCTAACAACTTAGGGATTGCCTTTTCCTTTCCCTTAAAGATCCAATTAGGCCAGGCTCTGTGGCTCACGCCTGCAATCCCAGCACTTTGGGAGGCTGAGGCGGGTGGATCACGAGGTCAGGAGTTCAAGACCAGCCTGGCCAATATGATGAAACCCTTTTTCTCCTAAAAATAAAAAAAAAAATTAGGTGGGCGTGGTGGCACGCACCTGTAGTTCCAGCTGCTTGGGAGGCTGAGGCAGGAGAATCGCTTGAACCCTGGAGGCAGGGGTTGCAGTGAGCCGAGATAGCACCACTGCACTCCACCCTGGCCGACAGAGCAAATCTCCGTCTCAAAAAAAACCTCAAAAAACAATACAAAACCCAGTGTAACTGCTGCTAATAGGAACACATATTCAGGGGAACCTAGGGAGTATGTGCCCAGGTAGCCATCCTCAAGCTTGGGCTCAAATAAACTGTATACTTAATCATATTTTCTGAATTTCATTTCTTTTTTTTTGAGACCAAGTTTCATTCCTATTGCCCAGGCTGGAGTGCAATGGCACGATCTCTGCTCACTGCAACCTCCACCTCCCAGGTTCAAGCAATTCTGCTACCTCAGCCTCCCGAGTAGCTGGTATGACAGGCATGTGCCACCACACCTGGCTAATTCTTTGTATTTTTTTGGTAGAGACGGGGTTTCACCATGTCGGCCAGGTGGTTTCGAACTCCTGACCTCAGGTGATCCACCCACCTCGGTCTTCCAAAGTGCTTGGATTACAGGTGTAAGCCACTGCATCTGGCCTGAATTTTGTTATTTGAGGTTGACATTTTGGCGACCCACATAGGAGCTGAAGCAGGCCTTCAGGGAGTGCCACCACTTCATCAATAGTTGAAGCCTTGGTACCAGCACAAGCGACTATTGTTTACTCGACCTCACTGGGGCTGGCCCGGGTCTCTGGTAAGGCCCGTCTTGGGATCCGAATCCTCCTGGCTTGGTTGAAGATTGAGACTTACACACTAAGAATTTGATAGGGTTGGAACTGAAGCTCCACTGAAAGGTAGGAGTTTCCATTTTTATTCTCTAGAGAGTCTGTTGACTGCAGATTTGTGATTTTCACTTCTCTCTGAGGTTTTGTTTATCTTACTTTTTAGAGTTTGCAGCCTTTTCCTCATTTGAAATTTGGTCAAGGAGAAAGTGTCATCTTTAAAACTGATCACATTCTGAAACTTGGTTCAATTGACAACTCTAAACCTTCTTCTTTAGTGACTGAAATTCCTCCCCTTATGTATTTTTGGTCTTTTAGAAGGAAAATTTAAATTATGGGCTCTTGTGCTTCTAAAGGAGAGATCCATCGGCAGAAATGGCAGCTGTATTCATGTGCATACTCATGGTGCCACCTTCTGTCAATATCGAGAAAATTGTCTCACTTAACCCATGAAGACCTCAGACTACAATAGCTAAGATGGGGTACCTTGAAAATACCTAACTTAGTTTAGGCACTCAACAGGAAAAATCTGGATCTAAAATTTAAAAACTCAGAGAGCTATTTTTCAATGATACTTAGGAGCTTCTAAAAGAAGTTCTCATGAAGTAATTTATTTGCAATAAGAAAACGAGGTTATCTGAAACAATTTCTTCTTGTTTGTTTGTTTTGAGACAGAGTCTTGCTCTGTTACCCAGGCTGGAGTGCATTGGTGCAATCTTGGCTCACTGCAATCTCTGCCTCCTGGGTTCAAATGATTCTTCTGCCTCAGCTTCCCAAGTAGCTGGGATTACAGGCACCCCCTACCTTGCCCAGCTAGTTTTTTTTTTTAGACACAGTTTCACTCCCAGGCTTGAGTGCAATGGTGCAATCTCAGCTCACTGCAAACTCCGCCTCCCGAGTTCAAGCGATTCTCCTGCCTCAGCCTCCCAGTAACTGGGATTACAGACACCTGCCACCATGCCTGGCTAATTTTTTGTTTTTAGTAGAGATGGGTTTTCACCGTGTTGGCCAGGCTGGTCTTGAACTCCTGACCTCAGGTGATCTGCCTGCTTTGGCCTCCCAAAGTGCTAGGATTACAGACATGAGCCAGCGTGTCTGGCCAGTCCTGTTTGTTTTTCATTTTTATTTTTAGAGACAGCATCTTGCTCTGTCACTCAGGCTGGAGTACATTGGTCCTATCATAGCTCAATGTAACCTTGAACTTCTGGGCTCAAGCAATCCTCCTGCCTCAACCTCCCAAGTAGCTAGGACTACAGGTGGGCATCACCATGCCTGGATAATTTTTTAATTTTTATTTTTATAAAGATGTAATTTTGCTATGTTGGCCAGGCTGGTCCTGAACTCATGGCCTCAGTCCTTCTGCCTCAATCTCCTAAAGTGCTGGGATTATAGTTGTGAGCGATTGCACCTGACCATGTTTATTTTAAGTTGTTTGTGCGACTCTTGACCTTTTGGGGAGCACATTTTTTTGTTCATCCTTTTCCCTTCCATGAACTGCTTTTGATTTCCTGTAGCTTCTGTCTGTGGGGCATGCAGGGCTTTTGGATTTTTATGTGTAGGTGCTCAGCTGAGAAGCTCAGGTCCTGGAAAATATGACTGGACAGAAATTAGGATTGGAATCCATGTGCAGCTAGCAAGATTTTCTTTCTTTCTCTCCCTCCCTCCCTTCCTTCCTTCCTTCCTTCCTTCCTTTCTTTCTTTCTTTCTTTCCTTTTCTTTCCCCTTCCTACCTTCCTTCCTTCCCTCCTTCCTCCCTCCCTCCCTTCCTCCCTTCCTTTCTCTCTCTCTCTTTCTCACTTTCTCTCTTTCTTTTGACAGAGTTTTGCTCTTGTCACCCAGGCTGGAGTGCAATGGCACGGTCTAAGCTCACTGCCACCTCCACCTCCCGGGTTCAATCAGTTCTCCTGCTGCAGCCTCCTGAGTAGCTAGGATTACAGGTGCTCACCACCACGCCTAGCTAATTTTTGTGTTTTTAGTAGAGACGGGGTTTCGCCATGTTGCCCAGGCTGGTCTGGAACTCCTGACCTCAAGTCATCCACCTGCCTTGGCCTCCCAAAGTGCTGGGATTACAGGCATGAGCCACTGAGCCTGACCATAAGTGGTTTTTAGGGGATTCAGTGGGCTTGGACATTGTCTGTTCAGACTCACAGCCAGAGGCTGAATGACTTTTAAATCACAATTTCTAATCTTGTAGCTAATTTATTAGTCTTACAAAGGCAGACTCGTTCCTAGGCAAGAAGGAGATCTTTATGGGAAAGGACTGTTATCAATTTTGTTTCAGAGTCAAACTATAAACCAAATTTCTTCCCGGGGTTAGTTGGGCAAGTGCCCAGGAATGAACAAAGACAGCTTAAAGGTTAGAAGCAAGGTGGAGTCGGTTAGGTCTGATCTCTTGCACTGTCACAATTTCTTCAGTTATAATTTTTGCAAAGGCGGTTTCGCATTCCTCTTTATCCTGTGCTGGATGCTTCCTCTCTTCCTCTTGCCTTTGGATATCAGACTCCAGGTTCTTTGGCCTTTGGACTCTTGGACCAACACCAGTGGTTTGCCTAGGACTCTCAGGCTTTCAGCCACAGATTGAAGGCTGTACTGTTGATTTCCCTACTTTTGAGGCTTTTGGACCTGGCTGAGCCACTCCTGGCTTCTTTCTTCCTCAGCTTGCAGACAGCCTGTCATGGGACGTGGCCCTGTGATGGCGTGAGCCAATTCTCCCTAATAAACTCCCTTTCATCTGTCCATCTATCCTACTAGTTCTGGCCCTCTGGAGAACCTGATGAATGCAGACCCTTGTGCAACTTCTTTGATCTCCAAAATATGGCTTTCTAGCATTTAGCTGGCTCTATTGAAACTCTTTGTAAAAAAAATTTACATAAACGAAATCTCCATTTGTAAGGGCGTCCCCTCCCTGCACCCAAACCACTAGAAAGTGAAGATGGGGAAGACATTGGCTTGAAGTTGACATCACAAATGGTAGTCTTTGGAGACACTTTTCCTGGCAGTCTCACCTTGACTAGGCTTTACCTACACCCTTCTTCCTTGGTTTGAGTTTAGCTTTGTGCTTTTGAGACGTGCATTGTTCTACTTTGTTTCACCTGAGTCATCCCTTTAGAAGTGCACATTTAGTGGTGGGGCACAGTGGCTCACGCCTGTAATCCCAGCACTTTGGGAGGCTGAGGCAAGCGGATCACCTGAGGTCAGGAGTTTTAGACCCACCTGACCAACATGGAGAAACCCTGTCTCTACTAAAAAATACAAAATCAGCCGGGTGTGGTGACACATGCCTGTAATCCCAGCTACTTGGGAGGCTGAGGCAGGAGAATCACTTGAATCCAGGAGGTGGAGGTTGCAGTGAGCCGAGATCATGCCATTGTACTCCAGTCTGGGCAACGAGAATGAAACTCTGTTTCAAAAAAGAAAAAAAAAAAGAAGTCCACATTTAGTGTTGCCTAGCTAACAGTTGCTTAGAGATCATGTAAAAAGGGGAAATAAAAACTATTTGAGAGTGTAATCAGGCTGAGTATAATGCTAAAACTTACTTTGCAAATTAGTTGGTCCCACTATAATTTATCTTTTGTAGAAATGGGGAATTTGAGAGAAGATTCTTTATGGAAGCTATAAGATCTGCTTCTGTCTCTATGTGTTTATATGTGTCATGTGTATATGACATTTCACTACCAAAATATATGAAAAAGCTATAATTAATTGGCTTCAAGAAGGGACCACCTAACATATGTTACCAGAAAATAGAAACTAACTCAAATGCCTTTTCATTAACATGACTTGGGTCAATTTTTGGTAAATAAAAATGTTTAATATTGTTGGTTTATCTTCTGAGTTATCAAGAAATATACATGTATTTAACTTTAAGGTTTTTGATTTTATGATACTTGCCTCATATACAGTAATGTAAAGATAGTTAATAGAAAAATAAACTTGAAGGCTGGGTATGGTGGCTCATGCCTGTAATCCTGGCACTTTGGGAAGCTGAGGCAGGTGGGTCACTTGATGTTAGGAGATTGAGACTGGCCGGGCTAACATGGTGAAACCTTGTCTCTATGTTATATGTAAATTTTCAGTGCCACAAAATAAATAGCACTCCAATGTAAACTTCCTCAGCAAGGCAGTTTACTTCTATAGAAGGGTGTGTCTCACAGATGGAGCAATGGCAAGTGCACACTTGGACAAGGGAGGGGAAGGGGTTCTTACCTCTGATGCAGGTAGCCCCTACTGCTGTGTTGTTCCCCTATTGGCTAGGGTTAGACTGCACAGTCTAAGAATTCCCATTGGCTATTTTAAAGAGAGCAGGAGTACGAGCTGGAGTGGTGGGGTGGGTAGTTTGGTGGGAAGGATGGTTACAGGACAGGTCAGAGCAGGTGACCAGGGGTGACTCAGGTCTAAGCAGGTGACCAGGGCAGGTGACTGGAGCAGGTGACTGGGATGAGTCAGGTTGGAGGAGGGGATCAGGGGAACAGATGTGAGCTACTGATTAGAACTGGTGGAAAAGGTTGTTTACTGAAACTATAAGGAAGTTAAACTTTAAAATGGAAAATTAAAGAATAAGAGAGCTGAACGTACTGACATACTGATTCTTTGAAAAGAAACTTGGAGTTCACTATATCTAACATCTATTAAAAACACAGAAAATTAGCTGGACATGGTGGAGGGTACCTGTAATTCCATGAGCTCAGCTCACTGCAACCTCTGCCTCCTGGGTTCAAGTGATTTTCTGGCCTCAGCTTCCTGAGTAGCTGGGAGGACAGGTACGCACCACCATGCCTGGCTAATTTTTGTATTTTTGGTAGAGACAGGGGTTTCACCATGTTGGCCAGGCTGGTCTCGAACTCCTGACTTCAGGTGATCTGCCCACCTCAATCTCCCAAAGTACTGGGATTACAGGCATGAGCCACCATGCCCAGCCAAGTGACATGTCTTTTCATAAATAAAGTTGAAAAGTGAGTAATTTTTTTTCTTTTGCGTGAGAGAGAACTTTGTACGGTTCAAATGATAAGGGGTAAAAGAAAGAAAATTTTTGGCCTAAGGAAGGCTAAAATGAAAAAAGTAGGTATAAGGACTAGGTGCAGTGATCTGTAATCCCAGCACTTTGGGAGGCCAAGGTGGGTGGATCACCTGAGGTAAGGAGTTTGAGGCCAGTCTGGCCAACATGGCGAAACCCCATCTCTACCAAAAAATTACAGAAACTGGCTGGTTATGGGGGCGCATGCCTGTAGTCCCAGCTACTGGGGAGGCTGAGGCAGGAGAATCGCTTGAACCCGGAAGGCAGAGATTGCAGTGAGCTGAAATTGTGCCATTGCATTCTAGCCTGGGCAACAGAGGGAGACTCCATCTCAAGAAAAAAATAAGAAGAGAAAGAGAAAAGACAAATAGTGGTTTACAATCAGCTACAGTCCAAAATTTGTCTTTCCTTCAAGGAAATTCATGGAAAGAATACTGACAAGTACTCTTGAATACAGGTTTCTAAGAGATCATACCAGTGGACTAGGTAAAAACTTCCAGAACACTAATGAAAAGCTGATGCATTCATGAAGATTGCTAACCCAGCATCCGGCATTACAATAATTAATTATACTGGACTGAACTGATAGACTGAAATTATTTTAATGACTTTTTTTGTTGAAACAGTGCTAACTCTTTTTTTTTTGTTTGTTTGTTTTCGAGAGTCAAGACTTTTTTTTTTTTTTTTT
>NW_016107427.1:3530564-3536261 GCF_001604975.1 Cebus imitator | reverse complement strand
TGAGATGGAGTTTTGCTCTTGTTGCCCAGGCTGGAGTGTAGTGGCGCCATCTCTGCTCACTGCAGCCTCTGCCTCCCGAGTTCAAGCTGTTCTTCTGCCTCAGCCTCCCGAGTAGCTGGGATTATAGGTGTGTGCCACCATGACTGGCTAATTTTTTTGTATTTTTAGTAGAGACGTGTTGGCCAGGCTGGTCTCAAACTCCTGACGTCAGGTGATCTGCCCCCCTTGGCCTCCCAAAGTACTGGGATTACAGGCATGAGCCACCACACCTGGCCAAAAACTTAAAAAAAAAAAAATCTGTTTAGAGCTTATAGCCACTGGGTAAAGTATTTTTTTATGAGCAAAATTGAAGCATTGACCTTTCTTTCTACTGATTTCTCCAAAAGCAGAAACTATTAATGAGTATTCTTAATTTACTGTAGTATAGTTATTTGCATAATTTTAGTAAAAAAATTTATCCCTTGTTAACAGGACAAAATTGAAGACACTGGATATTCTACCAAGGCTTTGCCTGGAGTGGTGTACTTTCAGATATGACCAGACTGCTTTGAGGAATTGAGGTTGGCTTTATAGAGCCAATAAAAAGCTACTTGGAAAGACTGGCCATGTACCTTGTCTATACAGTTCCCTTACAAGGTTCCTGACCTTAAGGTAAGTAAATAATTTCCCTTTCTGATAGGTCCAGGAACCTCAGAATATTTTGGGGCCTTGAGAAAAGAGGAACTCACCCAGTTAATGCAGGTTTTACAGGCACAATCTGGTGATGAATCAATCTGTGGCTTTTCAAACCCTCAAGGCTTTAAAAAGTCTAACCTGAAATTCTCTGAGAAAATTCCTCAAAGCCAACTTGAAGAGAACCTTTATGGTCAGTCACAATTCTTGTTCCACTTTATACAAATAATGATTCTGAGTATAATGCTAAAACTTATTTTACAAGTAACTTGGTCCCACTAAGATTTATTTTTGGTAGAAATGGGGAGTTGGAGAGAGAAAAGTTAAGTTTCAGAAGAAAACTGTTGTATGCCTACTATTAGATTCCAGCCTGATGACTGTTTCTGAGTTTTTATTATTTTCCTACAATCCTTAATTATTTCCTGGCTACAAGTCTTTAAAGAAGGGCTGGGTTTTAATTTTCTTTATGATGTTTTTAGTTCATTCATAAATTGAATTTTTCTGTTCAGGCATACACATTTCTTTTTGATTATAATTCTTATGTGTATTATATTTCTACTATGTATCTCTCATTTTTTTGTTTTTTGTTTTTGTTTTGAGATGGAGTTTTGCTCTTGTCCAAGCTGGAGTGCAATGGTGCGATCTTGGCTCACTGCAACCTCTGCCTTCCTGGTTCAAATGATTGTCTTGCCTCAGCCTCCCAAGTAGCTGGGATTACAGGTGCCCACCACCATGCCCAGCTAATTTTTTATATTTTTAGTAGAGGCAGGGTTTCACCATGTTGGCCAGGCTGGCCTCGAACTCCTGGTCTCAGGTGATCCACCCGCCTCTGCCTCTCAAAGTGCTGGGATTACAGATGTGAGCCACTGTGCCTGGCCATATCTTTTATTGTTTTGCTTCTCCTAAGAAAACCAGATTCATGGTACTCTGAAGACTAGAGACGATTCAGCAGGCAACAGCAGCTATATAAATTGATGACTGAGGTCTCATTTTGCCACCCTGTGATACCTTCCCCATTTAGCTTTTGGCTTTCTTCAGATTCCTCACTGAGAGGTATCCATCCCCAACATAATTTGGATATTTGTCCTCACCCAAATCTGATAATGAAATATAATCCCCAATATAATATAGAGGTGGGGCCTGGTGAGAGGTGATGGATCAAAGGTGTGGGTTTCTCATGAATGGCTCAGCAGCATCCCTTTGGTGCTATCCTCATGACAGTGAGTGAGTCCTCATGAGATCTGGTTGTTTAAAAGTATGTGGTCTCTCACCTGCCACTCTCTCGCTCTCTCTCTCTCATGTTCCTGCTTTCCCCCTTTACCTTCTGCCCTGATTGTCAGCTTCCTAAGGCCTCCCTCGAAGCTGAGCAGATGCCGGCGCCAGGCTTCCTGTAAAGCCTGTGGAACCATGTGCCAATTAAGCCTCTTTTCTTATACATTACCCAATCTCAGGTATTTCTTATTTTTATTTATTTGTTTATTTATTTTTCTTTTTCTACATTTAATAAATGTTTGTTGAGTAAGTCAGTATAAATCAATGACCATCAAATCATGTGAGCAATCATCAGAGTATCTGATTTCTAAAAAGATGCAACAAAAAATTTTTATTGTAAATGGACAATTTATAATGGTATAAATTTATAGGTTACAAAATGATGTTATAAATTGTAGATATAATGTGGAATAATTAAATCAAGCTAGTTAACATATCCAGTACTTCAGATACATTTCTGTAATGAGAATATCAATTTTGAAATGTATAATACTCCATTATTAAGTATATGCACCACACTGTACAACAGAACTCAAAAAAAGTACAAAATATATTCTTCCTGAGATTTTGTGCCCTTTGACTGTCATTAATTTTTTTTTTTTTGAGACAGTCTCATTCTGTCACCCAGGCTGGAATGCAGTGGTGCAGTCTTGGCTCACTGCAACCTCTGCCTCCCGGGCTCAAGTGACCGTCCCTCCTCAGCCTCCCCAGTAGCTGGGATCACAGGCACGTGACACCACACCCAGCTAATTTTTTTCTGCATTTTCAGTAGAGATTGTGTTTTGCCATGTTGTCCAGGCTGGTCTCAAACTCCTGACCTCAGGTGATCCGCCCACCTCATCCTCCCAAAGTGCTGGGACCACAGGTGCAAGCCACAGTGCCTGGCCTAAAATTTTTATTAGACAAAATATCAATTTCACAACAGCATCAAAAAGTGAGCAGGCCAGGCACAGTGGCCCACACCTGCAATCCCAGCACCTTGGGAGGCTGAGGCATATTTTTCTGTACTAAAAATAGAAAAGTTAGTAAAAATACAAAAAATTATCTGGGCGTGGTGGTGGATGCCTGTAATCCCAGCCACTCAGGAGGCTGAGGCAGGAGAATCGCTTGAACTCAGCAGGTGGAGGTAGCAGTGAGCCGAGATCACGCCACTGTGCTCCAGCCTGGGTGACAGAGCAAGACTCCATCTCAAGAAGAAAAAAAAAAAAAAGTATTTCTCTCTACTAAAAATACCAAAAAAAAAAAAAAAAAAAAAAAAAAAAAAATTAAACTTTCCCAAAAATAAAAAAAAAAAAAAAAAAAAAAAAAATTAGCCGGGCATGGTGGCGTGTGCCTGCAATCCTGGCCACTGGGGAGGCAGAGGCAGAAGAATCACCTGAACCTGGGAGGCAGAGGTTGCAGTGAGCCAAGATCGCACCACTGCACCCCAGCCTGGGCAACAAGAGGGAAACTTGGTCTGAAAAAAAAGAAAAAAGAGTGAGCATATTTAACCATCCTCAGCTCATAATAGAGCAAATAGGTCAACAGAATAATAATTCACGTTATTGCATTTGTAATGAACTGGCAACAAGCGAAAGTTGGTTGAAGAAAGGCAGAGGAACTACATCTTGTAAGAATTAGAATCAAGGGACACCATAGTCTTCTGGGATCCGTTCAATGTTGTATCTATGGTTAGAAATGTACATGATCAGGAATCTTGCAGATTCTTCTTTTAAGGTCTTGGTCCACTGTGGCCACAATGTAACACGTTGAGTTACTCTCTGTACTAAGCAGTCATCTGCACAGGTTCCTTTGTGTGTACATGTAATCATTCAAATTGTGGGTCCTTGGCGATCCTTAGAGCCACTTGATACTTCTGTGCCGGTTTCTCCATTTCTGCTATTACACAGTCAGTGATACAAGGAATACACTTGGCATACAGACAGTCCATACTTACTGTACCAAGTCCAGTTTGGCTTTTATGGAAAAGTTGATACAGTTGGTATCAATGAGCATGTGGTAAGGTGGGTTCAGCTGTGTATTATACTGGAAAAATAAGCAGTAATGGTGTTGGGGAACTTTGCTTTCCTTTAATGCACTGGGATCCTTCTTTTCTTTTTTCTTTTTTTCTGAGGCGGAGTCTCGCTCTGTCGCCCAGGCTGGAGGACAGTGGCGTGATCACGGCTCACCGCCACCTCCACCTCCCAGGTTCAAGCAATTCTCTGCCTAAGCTTCCTGAGTAGCTGGGATTACAGGCACCTACCACCACACCCAGATAATTTTTGTATTTTTGGTAGAGACGGGGTTTCACCATGTTGACCAGGCTGGTCTGGAGCCTCCTGACCTCGTGATCCACCCGCCTCGGCCTCCCAAAGTGCTGGGATTATAGGCGTGAGCCACCGGCACCCAGCCATGGATCCTTCTTTTCTTTAAGTTTTAATCTGTCCTTTTCTTGAAGCCTGTGATATCTGAGCCTAAGCATTCGCTCCATGGTCACATGGTTCCTTGTTTCCTTTTGCTTTCCAGAGGTCACGCCACACTCCTGTTTCTTCCAATATTTATTTATTTTCATGCGAGATAGGTTCTTACTCTGTCACCCAGGCTAGATCATGGCTCATTGCAGCCTTGTCCTCCCAAGGCTCAGGTGATTCTCCTTCCTCAGCCTCCCAAGTAGCTGAGACTACAGGCATGCACCACCACGCCTGGCCAATTTTTTTTGAATTTTTAGTACCGATGAGGTTTCACCATGTTGTCCAGGCTGGTCTCGAACACCTGACCTCAAGTGGTCCACCCACCTCAGCCTCCCAAAGTGCTGAGATGACAGGCATGAGCCTCCACACCCGGCCGGGAGTATGGGACTTTAGTCATGCTCCATTCACCTCCACCCTCCTGTGCTTATGCCAGGGTCAATTGTTTGGAGACACTTTTGCTCCTGACAGGCTGCCTCACCCATTATCTTGATGTTCACATGGAATTTGTGATACAAGGAACAATGCATAGCTAATCAATAGCTTCTGCTAGTTTAATATAAATTCTTGGGAGCAACTTGGGGACTGCCTCTTCTTTTTCCCTTACAAATCTGCTTGTCTATCCTGGACAACATAATGAGACCCTATCTTTATATATATAAAAAAAATAGCCAGGCATAGTGGTATGTGCCTGTGGTCCCAGCTACGGAGGCAGGTTCAGGAGAGAGGATGGCTTGAGCCTGGGAGGTTGAGGCAGCAGTTAGCTGTGATCATACCACGGCAATCCAGACTGGGTGACAGAGTGAGACCCTGTCTCAAAAAAAAGAAGACCCACTTACTGCTGCTCATTGGAGCATCTGTTCAGGGCAACTTGAATTAGGCTCCCAAATGGGCATCCTTAAGCTTTGGGCTTGAATAAACTTTGTACTTAATTATATTTTCTAAATCTCATTATTTAAAGTTGAGAATTCATACTTCCCTTTATCTGTTCATTCATATATCTCTCCTTTCACCCACCTATCCACCCATCTATACATCCACCCATTTGTCTGTTAGTCCATCCATCCATCCATCATTCCATCCGTCCACCCACTCACTCATTCATCCATCTGTCCTTTCACCCACGCATTTATTCATCCATCCATCCATACACTGAGTCATCCATCCATCTATCTATCTATCCATTTGTCCATCTGTCCTTTCATCTACCACCCATCCACCTATCCACCCATCAATCCATACATCCATCTGTCCATCCGTCCATCCACCCACTCACCCAGTCATCCATTCATCTATCTGTCCTTTC
>NW_016107427.1:3526348-3530208 GCF_001604975.1 Cebus imitator | reverse complement strand
CTGAGTCATCCATCCATCCATCTATCCATCCATTTGTCCATCTGTCCTTTCATCCACCACCCATCCACCCATCCACCCATCCACCCATCCACCCATCCACCCATCCATCCATCCATCCACCCATCCATCCATCCATCCACCCATCCATCCATCCATCCATCTGTCCATCCGTCCATCCACCCACCACCCAGTCATTCATTCATCTGTCCTTTCACCCACCCATTTATTCATCCATCCATCCATCCACTGAGTCATCCATCCATCCATCTATCCATTTGTCCATCTGTCCTTTCATCTACCACCCATCCACCCATCCACCCATCCATCCATCCATCCATCCATCCATCCATCCATCCATCCATCTGTCTTACATTTTGGGGGGCATGTTTGATGTGTCAGATACTGTGGCAGGTACACAGACACAAATTCGGAAGACAGATCTCCACTTAGAAGTCTGCCAGACACCTCAGCTCAACATGTCTCCAGCTGACTTCATTTTATCCTCCTCCTCCCATCTCTTGACCGCCTGTTCAAGCATTTAGTGAATGCCAGTCTTCCACAGCCTAAGCCCCCCTGGGTTGCCCTTAGTTGTTTGACTCACATCCGTTCCACTTCCTTGACTTCTCTCAACCATGTCTGCTCCTCTTCCTCCTCTTGGCTATTCCTGAGTGTACCTGGATCACCATAACAGTTTCTATGCTGTTTCCTCCTTTTCTAGGTCACCATTTGCCCCTCTGCCAGAGGGCTGTGTGGAAAATGCAGATTCCATTCTTCCTGGGAACTCTCCATGGCTCCCAGTCCCCGGAGTGTGCCAGGCAACCTTCAGCTCCTGGTCCTGGGAGCCTCCCACCTGTGCACAGTGTGTGCTTCCTGGGCCCATGGCCACGCCTTTCTTCCCAGCACTCCAGCTTTGCCCTTGAGACCTCCTTGGAGTCATCTCCCTCCCAGATGCGCAGTGCATTTTGGGTTCTCACAGCCTTCCCTCCTTACCTGCAAGGATTGAACAGATCTGGATCTGATATCCTGCTTTACCACTTCCTGCTTTGTGACCTTGGTTATGAAGTTCTCTGGACTCAGGGTTTCCTTCGGCTAACAGGATCAGCCAACCTGCCTTAGAGGAGTGGGTGAAGTTTGGCACTCAGTAGGTGCCCATGAGGTATCATAAACTGCCCTTGTTGAATGAGGCTGTAATGCAGTGTTGACATCTCTGTCCTACCAGACGGGGGTTGCTTTAAGGACTCCAGTTCTGTCTTTTTATCCTGATTCCATGATGGAACATGTCCACAGGCCCTTATCAGCAATTCCAAATGCAAAACGCTGTGAAAATGGAAAGGCTTTTTCCCCCTGTAAATTTGGTGCCAATATTTGCTTCAAAAGCTGACCTGACCTGAGCTGTTGGCAGCATCCCAGCACTCCCGGTACAGGCACCTCTGCTGGTCGCTGACATTGTGTGTGTTTTAATTTTTAAAATGCACTTGGCCTTTTGTGACCTTGGTTTAATTGCACTATGAATTCATACAAAAAGGGTCACATGTACCCATTGCTCACTGTGGGAGGGACACATAGAAACACTTTCTTTGAGGTTGGGTGCAGTGGCTCATGCCTATAATCCTAGCAGTTTGGGAGGCTAAGGCGGGCAGATCATCTGAGGTCAGGAGTTCAAAACCAGCCTGACCAACATGGTGAAACCCCATCTCTATTAAAAATACAAAATTAGCCAAGCGTGGTGGCACATGCCTGTAATCCCAGCTATTCACGAGACTGAGGCAGGAGAATTGCTTGAACCCAGGAGGCAGAGGTTGCGGTAAGCTGAGGTCGCAGCATTGCACTCCAGCCTGGGCAACGAGAGTGAAACTCCATCTCAAAAGAGGAAAAAAAAAAAAGAAGAAAGAAAGAAACACTCTGTTTGTCCATAGTGCAGAAAGTGTCAGTGATGTTGGGAAGACCCCATGACTTAGAAAATCAAAAGGCAAGCAGTTGGGCTGTGCACGGTGGCTCATGCTTATAATCCTAGCACTTTGGGAGGCCGAGGTGGGAGGATTGCTTGAGATCAAAAGTTCAAGACAAATCTGGCCAACATAGCAAGGCCCGCTCTGTGTTAAAAAAAAAAAAAAAATGACAAACAGTTGAAGATTTACAATAATTGTGATTATCAAGAGCCATTGAAGTGTGGAAAACACAGGGCCAGTGGTGTGTGGCGTAGGGAGGGAGATCTTGACCAGGAATGGGTGGAATGTAGTTGGCTATGCAGAAGTCACCATATGTCAAGGAGTGGTCTGTTGGTTATGAAAGAGCTGGAATATAGCAGGAAGAACTGAGCTTTAAGGGTGAACATGAATATTGAAGAAGCGTCTTGGTGTAAAACAACCTGCATAGCTGTGGTGGGAAAGCTTCTGATCAGGAAACAGCTGAAAATTACATTGATGTATTTGTACCCTATGAAAACCTTAGTCTCAGCCAGGCACGGTGGCCCACGCCTGTAATCCCAGCACTTTGGGAGACCAAGGCAGGTGGATTGCTTGAGCCCAGGAGTTCAAGACCAGTCAGGCCAACACGGCAAAACCCCATCTCTATAAGAAATACAGGAATTAGCCAAGCACGGTGGTACATGCCTGTAGTCCCAGCTACTCTGGAGGCTGAGGTGGGAGGATCACTGAGCCCAGGGAGGTTGAGGCTGCAGTGAGCTAAGATGGTGCCACTGCACTCCAGCCTGGGTGTCAGAGAGAAGCCCTATCTCAAAAACAAAAAACAACAAAACCTTAGTCAGAACAAGTTTGGGGCCCATGAGCCAGGCAGCTCCACCTGTGCTCCTTTCTAGACAGGCAGGATGGTTGGGGAGAGTCACAACAGGCGTCCAGGAGGGGATGCACGGGATGAAGCTGGCCAAAGCTGGTCGTGTTGGAAAAAGCCACTGGTGTGGACGGTGTATGCTAGTACGCAAAGGGACGTTTACTGGGGATCCGAAACATGTTTAAGCATGGTTTAATAAATGCTTTGTATCTGTGCCAGGAATTCACTGCAGATAAGCTGGTCTGGAAGAAAAACGAACATTTTGTTATTTCTGCACAGCTGCTCCGCACATTCTCTTCCTGAATGTCTTCTGAAAAGCCATGTTTCTGACATTTAGTTTTCACCAATTTGTGAAGGGAGTTTTACACTCCAATAAGAGTGAATAGAAATGCTTTTCTGGAGGAAGGGGGAATCCTGCCATTAACAGAAAGGGCTTCCTGATGAAGTTCACTCACAAGATTGCCATTCGCACAGTCGCAAATGCTCGGGTGGTGTGGACAGCTCCTACGTGCGCTTGGTTGACTGTGAACTCTGAAAATTTGAGACAGGTCTGAGGTCATTTAGAAAGTTTATTTTGTCAAGGTTGAGGACGCACACCTGTGACACAGTCTCAGGAGATCCTGATGACATGTACCCAAGGCAGTCAGAGCACAGCTTGGTTGTATACATTTTACACAGGTCTCTCAGGAGACCTGAGACATCAATTAACATACGTAAGATGAACGTTGGTTTTGGTCAGGAAAGGTGGGAAAACTTGAAGCAAAAGCGGGACTCAAAGCAGGAGGGGGCTTCCAGGTCATGGGTAGGTAAGAGACAAGTGGTCGGTTTCTTCTGAGTTTCTGATTAGCCTTTCCAAAGGAGGCAATCAGATTTGCATTGATCTCAGTGAGCACAGGGGATACTTGGAGTAGAATGGGAGGCAGGTGTGCTTTAAGCAGTTCCTAGCTTGACATTTCCTTTCAGCTCAGTGATTTTGGGAGCTCAAGATATTTTCCTTTCACAACTGCATGAGCACTTTGACCTAAAACCATTTTTTTTTTTTTTTTTTTGAGATGGAGTCTTGATCTGTT
>NW_016107427.1:3523737-3526157 GCF_001604975.1 Cebus imitator | reverse complement strand
GATCTCAGTTCACTGCAACTTCCACCTCCCGGGTTCAAGTGATTCTCCTGCCTCAGCCCCCCAAGTAGCTGAGATTACAGGTGTGTCTGGCTATTTTGTATTTTTAGTAGAGGCGGGGTTTCACCATGTTGGCCAGGATGGTCTCGAACTCCTGACCTTAAGTGATCTGCCTGCTTCGTCCTCCCAAAGTGCTGGGATTACAGGCGTGAGCCACCAAGCCCCGACCTAAAACAATTCTTGAAACCAAACCTGGAGATAAAGCCCATCCTATGGCAGAAATTGATAGCAAACCGAATTTTTTTTTATTTTTATTTTTTGAGATGGAGTTTTGCTCTTGTTGCCCAGGCTAGAGAGCAATGGCACAATCTCAGTTTACCACAACCTCTGCCTCCTGGGTTCAAGCTATTCTCCTGTCTCAGCCTCCCAAGTAGCTGGGATTACAGGTATGTGTCACCATGCCCGGCTAATTTTTTGTATTTTTAGTAGAGATGGGGTTTCTTCATGTTGGTCAGGCTGGTCTCAAACTCCTGACCTCAGGTGATCTGCTCACCTTGGCCTCCCAAAGTGCTGGGATTACAGGCATGAGCCACCACACCCGGCCGCAAACTGCGTTATTTACCCTCAAAGTTTATCAGCCAACAGTGGAAGTCGGGAGAAAGTCGCAGAGAAGAAATGCTGGCCATTGAAAGGGGGCACCTCTTGTGTCTGCCTTGCATGATGGAGAGATTGCTAGAATAGGCTGAATACCAGTGAGAATGGGAGGGGAAAGGTGAGGACGATGTGGACCCTGGGGAGCCCCCACAGAACATCTGGCAATAATCTGTGGGCTGCTAATTTCTGGCTTCAGGGACATTTGTCAGTGAGCAGGAGAATCCCTGAGTTAGAGAGATGCTTAGACATGGCCCTGGTGATTTGGGAGGAGGTGCCGAGAAGCCCATTGACATGGTGTGGCTTCAGGACTTCAGAGACTCTTCTTCAACCCATGCTTCAATGCTGCCTCCAACCCCATGACCTCAGCAAGGCATTACTGCTGGGCCCCCTTTCCCAAGACCCCCAAGCAGCTAGACATACCCTGGCTCACTGCATGAATCCATGCCGGTGTCAACCTAAAATAATCAAGAGGGCCAGAACCTAGTTGAAGGAGAGTTTATTCAAGTGCAAAGTTTAAGTACAGCCACTCAGGAGGCACAGATTCCAAAGAATGGAAGTCGGTGTTCTGAAGTCTAGAAGTTCAGGACCACGCGCGTAGGTAAAGTTTAGGGAAGCTTACCAGAATTTCTTTTTTTGGATGATCAAGATTTTAATTTTATTTATTTATTTATTTATTTATTTATTTATTTTTGAGATAGAGTCTTGCTCTTTCACCAGGCTAGAGTGCAGTGGCACCATCTCATCTCACTTGCTTACCGGAATTTCAGCATCCATCTTCCTTCCTTTCCTCCTTCCTTCCTTCCTCCCTCCCTCCCTCCCTCCCTTCCTCTCTTCCTCTCTTCCTCTCTTTCTTTCTTCTTTCTTTCTCTCTCTCTCTTTCTTACTTTCTTTCTTTCCTTCTTTCTTTTTTTCTTGTTGAGACAGAGTCTCGCTCTGTTGCCCAGGCTTGAGTGCAGTGGCGCGATCTCGGCCTGCTGCAACCTCCGCCTCCTGGGTTCAAGCGATTCTCCCAGCCTGAGTAGCTGGGAGGGATTACAGGTACACTCCACCACACCTGGCTTTTTTTTTTTTTTTAATTTTTAGTAGAGAATGGGTTTTACCATGCTAGCAGGATGGTCTCAATCTCCTGATCTCATGATCTGCCCACCTCAGCCTCCCAAAGTGCTGGTATTACAGGCATGAGCCTCCGTGCCTGGGCAATCAACATCTTTCTATATAAGGCTTTAATGCATAATTACAATGGTCTGATTAGTTGAGGTGGTCTTTTTCTTTCAAGAAAGGGATATTTGGCTGGGCTTAGTGGCTCATGCCTGTAATCCCAGCACTTTGGGAGGACAAGGTGGGTGGATCACCTGAGGTCAGGAATTCAAGACCAGTGTGGCCAACATGGCGAAACCTTGTCTCTACTAAAAATACAAAAATTAGCCAGGCGTGGTGGCATGCACCTGTAAGCCCAGCTACTCAGGAGGCTGAGGCAGAAGAATTGCTTGAACCCAGGAGGCAGAGATTGCAGTGAGCAGAGATCATGCCATTGCACTCCAGTCTGGGTGACGGAGCCAGACTCCGCCTCAAAAAAAAAAAAAAAAAAAAGGTGTTTTTAACCTTCCACACGGAAGATGCAACAGTCATGAGGCCTTTGTGCTCTCTGGTCTGAGCTGCATACAGGACAATAAAGGAGGCAGCTAATCTGTAACAAAGGTCAGGGATGGGAAGGAGGAGGTCTGGTCTCTGGGAGACTGAGGCAGGAGGATTACTTGAGCTCAGGAGTT
>NW_016107427.1:3509081-3523722 GCF_001604975.1 Cebus imitator | reverse complement strand
TTTGTCGCCCAGGCTGGAGTGCAATGGCGTGATCTCTGCTCACTGTAATCTCTGCCTCCTGGGTTCAAGTGATTCTCCTGCCTCAGCCTCCTGAGTAGCTGGGATTACAGGTGCCCGCCACCACACCTGACTAATTTTTGTATTTTTAGTACAGATGGGGGTGGGGGAAAGTTTCACCATTTTGGTCAGGCTGGTCTCAATCTCCTGACCTCAAGTTATATGCCCGCCTCGGCCTCCCAAAGTGCTGGATTACAGGCATAAGTCACTGTACCTGGCTGAACTCAGGAATTTCAATCCAGCCTGGACAACACAGCAAGACCCTGTCTCAAAATTAAAGAAAGAAATATTATACTATGACTTTGCAGCTTTTCAGAACATCTCAAACTTTGCAGCTCTTCATATTGCTGCTAGTCATGTCAAGAACAAGGACCATGGCGAAGAGAGCGAAGCTGCAGTCTAAGAAGCAGAATTTGCACATATGCTACTGACTCAGTCTCCAGGGCTTAACCTGCCCTTTGGCATAATAAATTTAGAGGGTCCTGAAATTTTATTTGCTTTTACATAGACTTTTTTTTTTTTTACACAGACATTTAGCTTCACTTGATCCTGAATGTGTTTGAAGCTTTACTGAATGTTTTCCTTGGGAGTAAGAAGTACTAGAAAATTTATGGTATGTGATTATCTTGCTATTTCATGAACTACTTTTTACTATATAAATCAGCTGGAAGCAAGCTGTAATACTGTTTGTGGGATATTTGTTCTACTTAGCGTGATGAATTTGGCTGCAGAAATATCAGCATATTTGCCTTTGGGGTCCTGCCTCAGACCCCTGATGGGGGCTCTGCAGTCCATAGTCCTTGCTTTCAGTTGTTTATTCAGCTCTAAATGGTTTGTTTGCAAAAATAGCCTTAGTTTTCCCTTCACTGTTTCCACGCACCTTAGAAGGAGGACTTTGCAGCCGGTCGTGGTTACACACATCTGCAGTCCCAGCTGCTTGCGAGGCTGAGGTGGGGGTGTGGCAGGCCAGGTCTCAGTAACGCAGGCTTCCGTAACAACTATTTCAGTACTGACTGGGTGGGTAAGTTAAATATTAAAAGCTGAAAGAACCAGTGCCCTTATACAAAGACTGGAATGTAACACAGGCCCACCAAGAATTTTGCCCAGGCCTTTCCTGTCTTTAAAGCATGACGAGGTAACAAAGGAATTCTTAACAGGACCTGTTTAGGATTAAACAAGTTTTACTGGGGATCTGAAGAAACTCCCCAGGCCTCCACAAACAAGCCTTAAAGGAACACCCAAACCTCCATGACTTAGTGGGAAGCCAGGTAAGGATCATCACCCCAGCACCTGGACCCATTTAGATTAATTAAATTTACTGAGGCTCCAGAGGAAGATATTCAGGACTCAGACCTTAGTTATAGATGAGAAGAAGTTAACCACTTAGTTTTTAGATGAATGCAGACTTACACATAGACATATAGCTTAGAAGGTATACAAGCCCTGGAAAACGTAATTTTGAGTTGCTCTGGTGATAATTTCCAGGCCTTCTCTCTGTAACTGTTTACAGAAATGAAAAGTCCCATCTCTCCCAGTTCATCTGCATCTTGTTATTGGGCCACGAAAATAAACAGCCTGCCCATTGGTTTGGTCTGGGAACAAAATTTGACATGCGAGCCAGGAGGCCGCTGGGATGGTGTTGCATTCAGCAGCCAGCAGTTCACTATGAGACTGTTTTCAAGAGGATCTTAGCAGCTGCCGGTGAGATTTTCCTGGGGACCCTCCCGAGGGCTGTCCGTTGCACAAAATTGCACGTCCCTTTCACTTCTGGGGAAGAATGGAGATCAGTATTGAATGGAGAATGAGTGAACTGGCTCGTATGCCGGCAGCCTATGGTTTTCCTATCTGGGCTTGTTAAGCCATTTGTCTGGTACTGCCAAGGGAAGCAGGAGGGCTTGCTCAGACAGCTGCTTTGCATTTTGGTTGAGATCAGGTTTTGAGCTGGTTTTGAGTCCGTTCTGCCTGAGCTCACTCCCTCTTGTGTTTGTCCACTCGTTTGTGTATCTGTCTTGTCCATTTTGATACTGTGTAAACTTAAAAATGGGAGGTATTGGGTCCATTCCTGCTGAGAGGACTCTGGGAAGGAAAAATATTTTTTTTTTTATGAGCTCGGTGGTTGAGAGTCAGCTTAATTAAAAGCTGACATCCAAGATGTGGCTATGTACGTGTGCATGTGTGCGTGTTTGTATTTAAAAGGCCTTCGTGTTTTTGTTTTTGTTTATTTCTCTCCTAGGACCTTGCCTTTTTGAGCAAAAGTTTTTTTCTTCTCAGCTGAATGAACTCTGTTTTCTTCATTAGCATCTATCGCAACAGAAGCTGCTCTGGGGTCTTTAAGAAAAAGTATAGTTTAGACACTTAGAAATGTCGTTGGGAAGAAAGAATTTTAGTGAACTGTAAAAACATCACATGGTCTAACCTCATAATAATTCTCCCTTTTTGAAAACCCAGGGTTCAGTATGGGCTCTGCCCAGAGCACAAAGATCCAGTTAAAAGAGGTGGTCAGTATCTAAACAAAGTTAGCCTCCTTGTACAGTCCGATGATAGAGTTCTATAATTTTATGTTTCATCTGGCATCCATCTTTAATCTCCATCTAGCACTTCCAGACATTTTCTTTCTGTACATTGAGATGTAAATCCTGCCATCTGATTTTTCATGTAAAATTGCTGATTTAGGGCCACTTACCTGACAACTGCCAGAGTAGTAGACCAGGCTACCAAGAGCTTGGAAGTCTGAGATAGGAAAAAAGGACAAATCTATAAAATACACTTCTCTTGGCACGCCTAGTATGTCAGTATATTTATGTGTTGTGTATACCATGTTTCACTACTGAAAATATGTAAAAGAGCTCTAATTATTGGCTCAAAGAAAAATAAAAGGCCTTAAATACCTTTTAAGGAAAAAAGAAAGACTAGTCAAATGCTTTTTCAAGTTTGCATGACTAAAGTAAAATCTTGAATAAATAAGCTACCTTTAAAATTATTAGTAAAGTAATATTAGAAATGTCTTAAGAATTGCCAGCGTACATTTTTGTGTGCATTTATTTATGTAATTAATTAATTATTATTTTTTGAGACAGGGCCTTGTTCTGTCTACCAGTCTGGAGTTCAGTGCAGGATCGTGGCTCACTGCTGTCTCTGCCTCCCAGGTTCAAGTGATTCCTCCTGTCTCAGCTCCCAAGTAGCTGGGACTACAGGGGCCCATCACCACACCCTGCTAATTTTTGTATTTTTAGTAGAGACAGGGTTTCACCATGTTGCCTAGGCTAGTCGCAAACTCCTGACCTCAAGTGATCTGCCTGCCTCGGCCTTCCAAAGTGCTGGGATTACAGGCATGAGCCACCACACCCAGCCTGTTTACATTTATTGGTCAAGCCATTTCATACTTACCTCTTCCAAATAAGATGAAATGTCAAAATTTGGCATAGAAGCCACAAAACTATAAACTCAGCCCAAAACAGAATGATCTTTGCTTGTATAATTTTTAATAAACATTAATATTGGTTTAAAGAAGATAGCAACATCTTGAATTACTTAGTAAAATACCCTAACTTCTAATCTCGTGGCCTTAGGCACTCTCTAGTTCACAGATATGAAGGAGTTTTGTTCTGGGAAAGGGCTGTTACTGTCTTTGTTTCAAAGCTAAACTATAAACTAAGTTAATGAACAAGCATAGCTTGGAAGTTAGAAGTAAGATGGAGTCAGTTAGGTCAGAACTTTTTCACTGTCTCACTTATAATTTTGCAATGGCAGTTTCATAACTTTAAATGATGACTTGCAGTTTTCATTATCTAGGTAAATGATTAAAATAAATAATTAGATAAATGTAATGGGCTAAATATTCATAAAACACTTGTCATAATTTATAATCTAAAGTTAAATTAAAAAATAGATATTTCATTATTTGGACATTTTTCAATAAAAATATAGGAAAACGTTCTTTCTAAAAATTGTGTCCTTCTAAAAGTGTAAATGATTTTTGTCTAATTTAAAGCTTATTTAAAGGTTATATGCAAAACAAGGTAAAAGAAATAGGAAATAAGAGAGATGTAAATAAAGTTATAAAAATAGGGTTGGGTGTGATGGCTCACCCCTGTAATCTCAGCACTTTTGGGAGGCCGAGGTGGGTGGATCACCTGAAGTCGGTAGTTTGAGACCAGCCTGACCAACATGGTGAAACCTCATCTCTACTAAATACAAAACAATTAGCCAGGCATGGTGGGGCATGCCTGTAATCCCAGATACTTGGGAGTCTGAAGCCAGAGAATTGCTTGAACTCAGGAGGCGGAGGTTGCAGTGAGCCAAGATTGCACCATCACACTCCAGCCTGGGCAATAAGAGCAAAACTCTGTCACCAAAAAAAAAAAAAAAAAAAAAAAGTTGTGAAAATAAAGACAGTTTTAAAGATTATTAATAAAATAAAATTATCTTCAAAAATGTAAAGATTTGGTCTAAATTATGCAGGTCAAATATTGGGTTTGCCTGGTTATGTATATACCTATGCAACAACCCTGCCTGACCTGCATGTACCCCAAAACCTAAAGTAAAAAAAAAATACTGGGTTTGCTAAATGCTTTAGGTCATAAACTGCTTGTTTGACTTAAAAATTGTTCAATTTATTTTGGAGCATTAGATTCTAGATAAGGCCTAAGGACATGTGAAATTAGCTATATTCCCTAGCTATGCAAAAGTGTTAAAGAAGAAAAATTTTATGTAAGAAAGGATCTTGTATTGTAAATTCTTATCCTAAAGTAAAGTGACTGTTTAAAAAAAGGGATGTTGGCTGGGTGCAGTGGCTCACGCCTATGATCCCAACAGTTTGGGAGGCTGAAGCAGGTGGATCACTTGAGGTCATGAGTTCAAAACCAGCCTGATTAACATGGTGAAACCCCATCTCTACTGAAAATACAAAATTAGCTGGGCATGGTTGGCATGTGCATGTAATCCCAGCTACTTGGGAGGCTGTGGTAGGAGAATAGCTTGAACCTGGGAGTCAGAGGTTTCAGTGAGCTGAGATTGTGCTATTGTACTCCAGCCTAGACAACAAGAGCAAAACTCCATCTCAAAAAAAAAAAAAGAGGGATGTTTTGGACAAGTCAGAAAGTCCACACATGTTGTAGATCGTCTGTGTAAGTCATGAAAGAATTTATACGAAGGAATTTATGTAAAATTGTGCAATTTAAAGATGATTAGGCCTTCCAAATGCTTCATAAAATGCCACCATGACTCTTAACTGTACAACTTCCCTGCTTTACAGCTAGGTAAGGCCTGGGACTCATGGAGTTAGATGCTGGAAACAGTCAGACCTTATCTGCACTTCTGTCTAGGTTCTAGGCTCCACGCCTAGTACATAATTAAAATCCTAAACTCACCAAAGTTTTCACCAAAGATGTAAGAGTCAACAGGGTAACATGTATTTGAAACTATTGAAGAACAGTTTTACATGCAAGGTGTGTAAGGAAAGTAAAATATACCTTTGGTAAAAAGATTATAAGAAGGCACGAGAATGTAGGTTTTTACCTAAATTAAAAGGTTAAAGGATTGGCTGGGAGTGGTGGCTTACACCTGTAATCCTAGTACTTTGGGAGGCTGAGATGGGCAGATCACCTTAGGTCAGGATTTTGAGACCAGCCTGGCAAACATGGTGAAATCTCATCTCTGCTAAAAATACAAAAATTAGCTGAGTGTGGTACTGTGTGCCAGTAATCTCAGGTACTCAGGAGGCTGAGACAGGAGAATCGCTTGAACACAGTAAGTGGAGGTTGCAGTGAGCCAAGATTGCACTACTGCACTGCAGCCTGGGTGACAGAGTGACACTCTGTCTCAAGAGAAATAAATAAATAAATACATAAAATAAAAGGTTAAAGGATTATTTTAAGTTGGATGAAATAAAGCTGAAGGTTTAAGCAAATTGTGGAAGGTTTATGAGAAAATTAATTGTAAAAGAAATTTTGTGTGGGAACATATTGGCTAGTTAAAAGGGTATCATCCAGTGTTTCTGTAAATTGAACATTAAAATAAAAGCATAATGGGTTTCTCTTAGAGCACCAGCCTGCTCTTTAACAAAAATTATAAAGGGCTCTGAAAGGTTTATGACAATCTTATCTTTTGGTCAAACATTGAAATGGAGTAAATATGTCTATTAGGTTTTATTAAGAATTGGGTTTAATATTAATAGTATACTAGCATAAAGGTGAAATTTGGCTTCTTTGGTACAAAAATCATATAGGAAGCATTGTCAAATATAAAATGGTGTTTAGCTTTCTTTGTTTTTTTTTTGTATAAATATTTGTATTTGTATAAATATGTTATTGGTGTGTGTTCCAAAGTTATGGGAGACTCTTTTAATTCTGATATTTCTTAGCATACATTATCAACAATAAGTATAATTGTTATGTTAAATTATTGTGTGCCAGAGAGGCAACAAATTCCCTTGTCAATTGTGTCCTTGACTATGGCTACTGTAAAACTTTTGTCATCCATGAACCATTGTTGTCTTGTTTTATTCCTCTTTAGGAGGTGATTATATGATTATTGATAAAGCTCTAACAAGTACTCTTTTTTTTTTTGAGACGGAGTTTCACTCTTGTTACCCAGGCTGGAGTGCAATGGCACGATCTCGGCTCACCGCAACCTCCGCCTCCTGGGTTCAGGCAATTCTCCTGCCTCAGCCTCCTGAGTAGCTGGGATTACAGGCACGCACCACCATGCGAAGCTAATTTTTTGTATTTTTAGTAGAGACGGGGTTTCACCATATTGATCAGGATGGTCTCGATCTCTTGACCTCGTGATCCACCCGCCTCGGCCTCCCAAAGTGCTGGGATTACAGGCTTGAGACAAGTACTCTTAAATGCAGACTTCTGATAACTTTGGAGATTGTGACATCAGAAAAGAGGGAAATGTTCAGGACTTTCAGAGAGCTAAAATTTTACCAAGGCTTTGATTGGAATGATGTACTTTCCTTTGAGGAATCAAATTTGACTAATGGAGCCCATAAAGCCCTTGAAAACCAGCCTCATATTTTATGTACAGAGTTGCTGTACAGGGATTCTGACCTGTGATAAGTAAAGAATGTCACTTTCTGACAGGCCAGTAGCCCCAAGTTATCTTGGAATCTGGAGGGGAATTTGCCCAACTCATGGTATTTGAGGGTACAGATCCATGGCTAGGCCCAGCCTTAAAAGGTCTTATCTCAGATTCCTCCTGTGGAACAGAGTTCCATCAAATCCAATTTCAAAGGCCTATGTGAAAAATAATTATTCTTGCTGCCCTTTATACAAATAATCTGACCAAGTGTAATACAGCAAATCAGTCCTACTATGATTTGTCTTTAGTAAAAATGGGAAACTGGAGAGAGAAAGACTATGTTTCAAAACTAGAGTACACCTGTTGTTAAATTCTAGTCTTGTCTGATGTTTTTCAATTTTACTACTTTCTAGTTTGGAATTCTAATTTTTCTGGCTGCAAGTCTCCAAAATAATGTTTTCATTTTTTCCTTCTTTTCCTTTTCCCCCATTTTTCCTAATTGGAAATCACTGAAACACTGTGCTTTCTTACAGCCCTGCAACCTGAAGATGAGACAACCTACACTTCAGAAGAAAACAGCAGCAACCTCTTTATCTGTGTTGCTGTCATATATTGTTCCAAAACATCCCTTGAGCTCGTACGACTATGCTTCAGCAGGCGCTGCCTCTAAGCCCCCCAAACAGAGAGTGCTACTGGGAGCAAACGGACCTCCTCCACTCCAGTGCTGCATTCAGTACCCCAAAACAATGACCCCCTTCTCAGCAGGAAGTAGCCGGAAAGATTACAATGCCCCATCTCCTTACAGTTCTCATGATAAATATACAAGCGTGATAGAAATCATGAGCAAATTGGCAGTGAGGATTGTGGCAGACTGGGTCTCACTAACGCAGGCCTCCATAACAACAGTTCCAGTACTGACTGAGTGGGTAAGTTAAATATTAAAAACTGAAAGAGCCGGCACCCTTATACAAAGGCTGGCATGTAATAAAAGCCCACCAAGAGTTTTGCCCAGGCCTTTCCTGGGCTTTAAAACATGAGATAATAAAGGAGTTCCTAACAGGACCTGTTTAGGATTAAACAAGTTTTACTGCGGGTCTGAAGAAACTCCCCAGGCCTCCACAAACCAGCTTTATTGGGGACTAAAGGAACTCCCTAAACCTCCATGATTTAGCAAGAGGCAAGATACGGGTAATCACCCCTCATCTGGACCCAGCTAGATTAAGTAAATTTACTGAGGCTCCAGAGGAAGGTCTTCAGGACTCAGATCTTAGTTATACTTTAGAAGAAGTCAATTGCTTATGTCTTTAGATGAATGCACACTTACATGTAGACATATAGCTTAGAAGGTATACAAGTTCTGGAAAATGTTGTAATTTTGAGTTGGTCTGGTGGTAATTTCCAGTCCTTCTCTCTCTAACGAGTTACCGAAATAAAAATTCCCTTTTCTCCTGGTTCATCTGCACCTTGTTACTGGGACATGAGAGTATCCGGCCTACCTTCGGTTTGGTCTGTGAACAGGAGGATTACTTGAGCTTAGGAGTTCTAGTCCAGCCTGGGCAACATAGCAAGACCCTGTCTCAAAAAGAAAGTAAGAAATGATGATAGGAGTTTGCTGCTCTTTAAATCAATGACTTTGCAGCTCTTCATCTGAAGAGGTAGCATCTGTTTTCTCTGTTTGAGTGTGGCACATTTAGGAAAATGGCTTTGAGCAGTGGTGTGGCAGACGTGACTGTAGGCCAGCTCCGAGCTGAGACTGCCAGGGGACTGCACACTTCCTCTCTCTTCTCTGCCAACTGCTGCAGCGTGCCCGGGCCAGCCTGCTGGAGCACAGAGCCCAGTGCATCGGGATAGCCACAGCAACATGGCTCGCCTGTTGCCACCACAGATGCGTGAGGGTGCCCGGCTGAGAGCAGACAAACTGCCCAGCAGGTGGCTTTTCAGACGGAGTCACAGATGAGCTCCATGGCTGTGATGAAAGTTCTCCCTGTGCCAGGACCGCACTTGGCCCCTGACTGCTTGAGCAGCCGGTGTGACAGCCACCTCTCCGCGGCTGTGCGTGTCGGCTGGGCTGGAGCCAGTGCATCAAGAAGTAGACGCAAAAGTGGATCACGAGCGAAACATTCCTGAGCGCTGGCAGAAGCTGGTGCCTAAGCCGCCGGGATGCAGGTGGGAACTCTCTTGGCAGCAGAGGAACGGCCTCCTGGCAGAACAAAAGGTTGCTTTGTGCCTTTGATGCCTCTGCTGGCCAGAGTGGTTTTCTGTCCCAAACCCGATACCATGTGTCTGTTCTTTCTCATTTATTTAAAGGAGAAGAAAAGTGATTATGTATCGTGCTGGTGCACACATAACCTAGTATTATTACAGTGTCTTACAGGCCAGGCATGGTGGCTCATGCCTATAATCCCAGTACTTTGGGAGGCTGAGGCGGGCAGGTCACTTGAGGTCAGGAGTTCGGGAGCAGCCTGGCCAACATGGCGAAAACCCGTCTCTACTAAAAATAAAAAATTAGCTGGGCATGGCAGTGCATGCCTATAATTCCAGCTCTCGGGAGGCTGAGGCAGGAGAATTGCCTGAACCCGGGAGGCTGAGGTTGCAGGGAGCTGAGAGTGTGCCACTGTGCTTTTGCCGGGGTGACAAGTGAGCCTCTGTTTTTTAAAAAAAGTCTTACAGACCCAAGGATGAATTTGCCTTCCTCTGTGAGAGGGGAGATGTGCTCTGATGATATAGGAGAAAACCCCAAAGTCAGCATCAGCCCACCAACCACACCAGTGAAGCCCCACCCAGGCGCGCCCAGCGTGGTAGTCTGTGAGCGGCCAGGCTTCTGGGAAGGGCAGTGTTGTATGGAACCACGCTCTGCCAGGCCATGTTTGGGGGCTTCCCGTCACTCAGTCTTTTGTTTATTCATCCATTGCATGTTTCTCCAGCACCTCTTATGAACCAGATGCCACCTGAGGAACTGGGGTTACCAGAGCAAATGAGACCAGGCCCCTGCACTCAGGGGGCCCAGGCTCAGTGGGGGAGAGAAGGCAAAAAATAGGAAAAGAAGTCAGCTAATTTCAGACCGTGCTTAGCGCTGTGGAGAGAATGCGTGCACTCGGATGCCCTGAGCAGCCCAGTTGGTGCAGTCGCTGGGGTTGTGGCGTTGAGGGTGTGACCCCGAAAAGATGAGGAGTTGGGAGTGAGTGGAAGCTCGGGGTTGGCAGGGGCGGTGGCGGGTGGAGAATGAGCTCTATGTTGAGGAGCAGTGAGCAGCCACTGTGCCTGGAGCTGGGTGGGGGCTGAGGGCAAAGGGAGTCTGGCAGAGTTTGGGGAGGGGCTCCTGGCCCTGATCAGGTGGGCTGTGACATGGAGCACAATGATATCCTAAAGCCATTCTAAGGACACTACCAGGCATTTGAACAAGGGGAGGATGGAGATCAGTTCATGTTCCTAAGTCTCAGAAGCAGAGTATGACATCTGTGCCTACCAGCTTGTACAAGAATGTTGATAGCAGCATTAGTCACAACACCAAAAGGTGGAAACAATCCAAAGTCCCTCAACTGACGAGTGGGTGAACAAGGGGTGGTGCGTCCCCACGACGGAATAATCTCCAGCCCTGAGAAGTAACAACACACCAACACGTGGGCAGCCTTCAACATGGGTGAACCTAGAGCAAGTCCACGTGAAAAAAGGCTCGAGAGAAAAGTCTCTCCCTACACGTTGGGTTTGCTCAGGAGTAGACACAAGGGTCATCATTCAGAATGCATGGAATGGCAAGCCCCCAGCCCATTCGGTGGGGGAAGGGTAAGGGGAGCTTTTACTGGCAAAGAGATTTAGATAAGCTGCTTAGAACAGAGTCCATGGGTCCCGGAGGTCCAAGGCCAGAGTTGCTGTCAATTCACTGGTGAAGATGCTGTTCCTGGGCAGGAGTTCTTCCAGGAGCGTCTTACCTGAGTCACTGCCATCCTAAAGGACATCTGCTGATGACCTTATCAAAGCCCAGGACGTGCGAAGGACACGAGCGGGTTTTAAGAAAGTTCTTGAAGCAGTCATCTCGACACCTAAGTGTGAGCCTCCACTGTTTTTTGCTTTCCCAGACCTGTTTTGTCTGGGTCTGACAACAGTGAGTTCAGGCCGGGCACGGTGGCTCACACCTGTAATCCCAGCACTTCGGGAGGCCAAGGCAGGTGGATCACATGAGGTCAGGAGTTTGAGACCAGCCACACAAACATAGTGAAACCCTGTCTCTACTAAAAATACAGAAATTAGCCAGGTGTGGTGGCGGGTGTCTGCAATACCCACCACTCGGGAGGCTGAGATAGGAGAATCGCTTGAACCCGGGAGGCAGAGGTTGCAGTGAGCTAAGATCATGCCACTGCACTCCAACCTGGGCGGCAAGAGTGAAACTCTGTCTCAAAAATAAAAGTGAGTTCATCTTGGTATTGGCAACACAGATAAAAACATTATGCTCCATTAAAGAAACCAGACACAAAAGACCATGTATTGTTAAGATTCAATTTCTATGAAATATAGGAATAGGCAAATCTATAGAGGCAGAAAATAGATGAGCAGTTGCCTCAGCCTGGGGGAGGGGAGGCTGAGAGGGACTGCTGATGGCCTGGGGTTTCTTTTTGGGGTGATGAAGATGGAATTTGATAGTGGTATTGGATGTACAATTTCATGAATACTCTAAAAACCACTTAATCATATACTTTAAGAGGGCTGCTTTATGATATGTAAATTAATTCTCAATAAAGCTGTTTTAAAAAAGTAGAGGTTGGAGAGCTGGGGGCAGGGCAGCAGGAAGAAGGCAGGCAAGGGGTGATCCTGGGGCAGGAGGTGGAGGCTGGGCCAGGTGGAGGTGGAGAAAGGGGACAGGAGGTGGAGGCTGGGCCCGGGTGGAGGAAGGGGACAGGAGGTGGAGGAAGGGGACAGGAGGTGGAGGCTGGGCCAGGGTGGAGGTGGAGGGAGGGGACAGGAGGTGGAGGCTGGGCCAGGGTGGAGGCTGGAGGTGGAGGGAAAGGGACAGGAGGTGGGGGTGCAGCCCTTGCTGCGGGGTTGGACGTGCAGGGTAATGGAGAGAGAAAGAGCAGCAGGGAGTAATGGGGGTGGCAGAAGTGTGGGGCCAGCATCTCCATGTTGGACTTGCCATTTCTCAACCAGCCTAGGATGACGACGGGTGCTGTGTGGGGAATCAGGGCAAGCAGTGGCCCAGGGCCTGGCCTCTGGAACGCTGCAGACCTGGGCTTCATCCTGGCTCCACCATGGGGAGAGCTCGAGACCTTGGGCATGAAAGTTAATTTCTCGAGGTCTCCTATTTGTAAAATGAGGATAATGTGTGCTATGTTGAATGTCCCCTCCAAAACTCAGGCTGAAACTGTCCCCACTGTGGCCATATTGAGAGGCGGGCCTTTGAGAGGCGACTGGACCCTGCCCTCATGGATGGAGTCATTCATTCATTCATGGTTAGTGGATTGATGGGTTATCATGGGAGGGGAGCTGGTGGCTTCATAAGAGGAAGAGACCCCTGAACTAGCACGTTAGCACATGCAGCCCCTTGCCACATGACCAATGAGAAGACTGTCACCATGTGGCCTCTTGGCCTTGGACTTCTCAGCTGCCAAAGTCATTTTAGTTTGGCAGCTATGAGAAGTATCTGTGAAAAATAAGTTCCTTTGCTTTATCAGTTACTCAGTTTCAGATATTCTGTTTATAAGCAACAGAAAACAGATGAAGATCATAAGCATGCCTACCTTTTAGGGTGTTGTTGGGATAGGGCTGGATAGAGCTGTTAAGTGCCCAGCCTAGGCCCGTGTGCCGTGAAGGCCAAGTATAGTGATGCCGCTGTGAAACTTCAGACCGTCACTTCCTCAGTCTGGGCCTTGGTTTGCTGCTCTGTGGAATGGGGGTTGGACTAGCCGATTCCTGGGGTCCCTTCTGAAACTCCAACTTTGTGAGTCCATGACATGAAACTCAACCCCCCTGCCATGGTCTCTCCCTCCCCAGAGAAGCTCGTCTCCCTGGCTGCCCAAAGTGCAGGGAGCCTCATGTCCCGTGACTCTCACCTTCCTGTTCTTCCCATACCATCACACATTTCACACGGAAGTCATTTAGCGAGTGAGTCTCGGTGAAAGGAGGCATTAGCGTCTGTAATTGATCAGACCATGTAGTTAAACCCCTAAGAAGGCTTCGGGTCTTATCTCAGCGGGGGCTGCTGTGAAGAATGCCACAGATGTGCAGATTAAACAACAGAAATTGATTTCTCACAGTTCTGGAGCCTGGAAGTTCAAGATCAAGCTGCTGGCCAGTCCTGTCCCTAGTGAGCTCTCTTCCTGGTTTGCAGACGGCCGCCTTCTTATTGTATCCTCAGATGATGGGGGAGAGAGTGAGCAAGCTCTCTTCTCTCTTCTTATAAAGACACTAACCTCATCATAGGGCTCCACCCTCACAACCTCATTACCTCCGAGTCCTCGCCTCCTAACACCATAGGGGGTTAGGGTTTCAACATCTGAATTTTGATAAATATTCAGTTCATAGCAGGTCTGTGCCTGGGGCCTATATAGGTCACTTTTGTTTCCAGCGGAATAGTGGTGGTCTGTATCACCATTACACCAGCCTGTATGCAGGCAGTCCATATATGGCTTTCCACAAATGGCTTTATTCTGTCCCAAAATAGCATTTTTATTTTAATTACTTACTGTATGTGTGATTAATACATTCTCATGGTTCAAGATAAAAATAACCAAGAAGTGCCCTGCTGGCTCTGTGCCCAGCCTCCTACGACCTCACCAAGAGCAGCCAACGTGACCAGTTTCATGTGAGTCCTAGAGATATTTTATGCAGTTACAAGCAATTGCATGTGTATTTCCTGTTTTGGCATAAGTGTTAGCACACCATACTCACGTTGTTCTCCGCCTTATTTTTGTGTAATAAGCTGGAGATATTTCCATATCTCCAGGAGGAAGGAGATACGAAAATAATTTCTTTTTTGCATGTGTGCCACAATAGAAAATGATTTTCCTCATTTTTTAATGGTAAAAGACACATAACATAAAATTCACCATCTTAACTATTTAACTAATAAGTGTACAGTTCAGCAATATTAAGTACATTTGCCTTGTTGTGCAATCATCACCAGCAGCCTCCACACCTTTTTTTGTTTTTGTTTTGCAAAACCAAAGCTCTGTCCTCATTACACACTAACTGCCGGTTCTCCCTTCCCTCAGCCCCTGACACCCACTATTCTATTGCCTGTCTCTATGCATATGACTACTCCAAGAAACTCATACAAGTGCAGGGGGCCAGGCGTGGTGGTTCATGCCTGTAATCCCAGCACTTTGGGAGGCCGAGGCGGACAGATCACAAGGTCAGGAGTTCGAGATCAGCCTGACCAACATGGTGAAACCCTGTTTCTACTAAAAATACAAAAATTAGCTGGGCATGGTTGTGTATACCTGTAATTCCAGCTATTCAGGAGGCTGAGGCAGGAGAATGGCTTGACCTCAGGAGGCAGAGGTTCCAGTGAGCCGAGATCGTGCCACTGCACTCTAGTCTGAGTGACAGAGCAAGAGTCCATCTCAAA
>NW_016107427.1:3503008-3507061 GCF_001604975.1 Cebus imitator | reverse complement strand
AAAAAAAAAAAAAAAAACTTCACAAAAAACAAAAAACACCATCAAATTTCTAAAGACCAAAACATTTCTAATATGAAACGTTGAAATAAATGTAAGCTATCCCTACATGTAGAGGTAGCTACACCTACATAAGAAGGATCAATGCAAACCAGTGACAGAATTATCTACAAAGTGTTTGGCAGTGGTAGTGGTGGCAGTGAAATCAAGGAATCTGTGTCTGCAGAGCAAAAGCTGTTGGGAGCACTTCCTCCCACCGTGCAGCTGAAGGACAAGCGACCGTGAGTATGGCAGTTTCCTGAGTACCCTCACACGTGGCGTTTATTGTCATGTGTTTGTGTGATTACCATAGGCTTTATATATATACTTATTTTTTTGAGAGGGAGCCTTGCTCTGTCGCCCAGGCTGGAGTGCAGTGGCATGATCTCGGCTCACTGCAACCACTGCCTCCCAGGTTCAAGCGATTCTCCTTCCTCAGTCTCCCAAGTCGCTGGGATTACAGGCTCGCAACACCATGGCCAGCTGATCTTTTTGCATTTTTAGTAGAGACGGGGTTTCACCGTGTTAGCCAGGATGGTCTCAATCTCCTGACCTCATGATCCGCCTGCCTCAGCCTCCCAAAGTGTTGGGATTACAGGCATGAGCCACTGCGCCTGGCCTATAATTTTTATTGATAATAATTTGTATTAATTTACTTATTCATTTTCTAACTTGCTTTCTCCAGTCCAGGGTGGCAGGTGGCCAGGGCTCATCTGGCAGCTCAGGGCCAAGGTGGGCACCCGCGCTGGATAGGACGTGCCTCTGTGGGACCTCCGTGGGACACCCACACTCACGCAGACTGGGCCGTGTAGACACGCTGTGAGCCTCAGTATGCGCTTGGGATGTGGGAGGGAACTGGCCCACCCGGAGAAAACCCACGCGGACCTGGGGAGCCCTCCCCCGCGCTCTGTAGAATGACCCAGTATCTGAGGACCTGCTGTGTTTATTTGTCTCAATCCAGCGGCCCTGGCCTTCAGTTCATGTTGGCCCTGCTGCTGGGCACACATCCCCTCATCCTCAGTCCGTTGACCAGGACTGGGCACACGGCCTCACCTGGCTGCGGGCGGTGGCTTCTGCCCACTCTGAGACTCTAGGAGAGTTCCCTTCCTCGCCTCTGCTGGCTGCTGGTGGGTGCTGGAAACCTTGGAGCTCCTGATCTGTGGCAGCCCCACTCCTACCTCTGCCTCCGTGTTTACACGGCCTCTCTGTGTGTCTGCCTCCGTGTTTACACGGCCTCTCTGTGTGTGTCTGCCTCCATGTTTACACGGCCTCTGTCTCTGTGTGTGTGCCTCTATGTTTACATGGTCTCTCCGTGTGTCTGCCCCCGTGTTTACGCGGCATCTCTGTGTGTGCATCCACATTTCTCTCCTCTTACAGGGTCACCAGTCATTAGATGAGGGCCCACCCACTCCATTGTGACCCTGTCTTAGCGTCATTACATCTGCAGAGACCCCCTTTCCAAATAAGACCACATCCATAGGTCTTGAGGTTAAGACTTGAAGACATGCTTTGGGGGACACAGCTCCACCCAGTGCAGGTCCTTGGTGAGCAGGTTGAATGAGCTGGTGGTGTGGACCATGGCTTGAGAGAGCTGCCATGCCAGTAGCATTGTTGAAGTTTCAGGGCTGTAGTTTCTCTGAGACCATTTGTGTATGTTCTCAGTGGGGGCTGGAGAAGGCCATGGGCATTTGTGTCAGGGGTGACGGGGTGGAGGTGGTCGGTCTGCCTGCCTATGCAGGAAGCGGAGAGTCTCCCATGGGTCAGGGGCAAGAATGGAGCCAGCTGCCTCCCTCCAGCTCCTGGACCCACCCCAGGCTGTGTGCGACCTTGAGATCCAGTTCCTTGCCCGCTCTTTCTTCAGCTTCCTCCTCTAGGCTGTGGAGCTGACCGTCCTTCCTCAGGCAGCTGTGGTGCTGTGTAGGTGAGTGGTCATTGCCTTCATCTCCATTTTATAGTTGGGGAAACTGAGGGTCAGAGGAACAAACAGCCTGGGGAGGAGAACAGAAAGAGCAGAGCATGGGCGGAGGACAGAGAGTTGTCACCCCTGACAGTCTCACTGTGGGACCTTGGTCACGTGTGTCTGGGCTCTTGCCTCCTCCCAGCTCTGAGGTTCTCTGCATGAACTCCAAGGGAACAGCCTGTTCTGGGATGGCAGGAGCTGGTGGACTTCCACGTTAGAAACACAAAGATGCCATGAGCTTGGGGTTCCGGAAGCCCCTGGGATGTCGGCTAGGTGTGAGGTGCTGGTCGCCCAGGTCAAAAAACCCCTAAGGGTGGGCAGAGGGGGCGGCAGGTGGGAAAACACAGGTTGGCAGTCTCAGATTGGACCCCAGGTGATGGCCTGCTGGTGTCCACCTGGCCAGAACTTTCTCTTCCTTTTTGTCCAGGTCTCATGGAACAAGGAAATTAAAAAAAAAAAAAACAGCCATTCGTGCACAAATGGATTTCCTGAAACCTTCTGTGCCCCAGTCCCTGGGGACAGAAATGTGAATGAGACGGCACTCAGCTAAATTTCTGTGCCCGACTTATCAACGTGCACAGATACGGATGTGGGGACACCTGCTCTGAGGCAGCCGGGAGTGGTGAAGACCCTCCGCCCTGTGAACTCCCCCACCATGGCCAGCCCCCTGGAGGTCCCCGACCTTGGCAGTCAGCCCTTGTGGTTTTTAAAAAATTTATTTTTGCTGGATGCAGTGGCTGTAGGCTCAGCTACCCGGGAAGCTGAGGCTGGAGGGTCGCTTGAGCCCAGGAGTTCTGGGCTGTAGTGTGCTATGCCGATCAGGTGTCCGCATTAAGTTTGGCATCAATATGGTGACCTCCCGGGAGTGGGGAGGTTGCCTAAGGAGGGGTGAATGGGCCCAGGATGGAAACGGAGCAGGTCAAAACTCCCGTGCTGATCAGTAGTGGGATTGTGCCTGTGAATAGCTACTGCACTCCAGCCAGGGCAACACAGTGAGACCCTGTCTCTTAAAAAAAAAAATATTTTTATTTTTAGAGGCAGGGACTCATTATGTCACCCAGTGATAGGGTCTGGCTGTGTCCCCTCCCAAATCTCATCTTGAATTGTACTCTCATCATTCCCACGTGTTGGGGAGGGACCCGGTGGGAGATAACTGAATCATGGGGCAGTTTCCCCCGTCCTGCTCTCGTGTAGTGAATAACTCTCACGAGATCTGATGGTTTTATAAGTGGGCTCCGCTTTCGCTTCACCCTCATTCTCTCTTGCGGCCACCATGTGAGATGTGCCTTCCACCTTCCACCACTATTGCGAGGCCTTCCCAGCCACATGAACTGTGAATCCTTCCCAGCCACGTGAACTGTGAGTCCGTTAAACCTCTTTTCTTCCCAGTCCCGGGTATATCTTTATCAGCAGGATGAAAATGGGCTCAGACACCCAGGCCAGAGTGCACTGCGCCATCTTGACTTACTGCAGCCTTGACCTCCGGCTTTCAAATGACCCTCCACCATGGTCTCCCAAAGTGCTGGGGTCACAGGTGTGAACCACCACGCCTAGCCCACCCTTGGGTTTTGAGATGCTCAAGTTACAGGTGAGAGGTGCTTTGTTTGTTCCTGAATCTCTAATCTGTGTCCTGAGAGGGTTAAAGACAAGGGCTGGCCAGTCCCTAGAGCCTGGCAGTGTCCAGGCGAGCTGTGGAAGCAGGAGGGAGGTAGCAGTTCTGTGCTGTGGGACACCTGGGCCTTTCTCCTTCCTTCCCTCCCTCCCTTCCTCTTTCTCTCCTTCCTTCCTTCCCTCCCTCCTTCCTTCCTTCCCTTCCTCTCTTCCTTCCTTCCTGTTTCTCTCCTTCCTTCCCTCCTTCCCTCCCTCCTCCTTCCTTCCTTCCTTCTTTCCTTCCTCCCTCCCTCCCTTCCTTCCTTCCTTCCCTCCTTCCTTCCTTCCTTCCTTCTTTCCTTCCTCCCTCCCTTCCTTCCTTCCTTCTTTCCTTCCTCCCTCCCTTCCTTCCTTCCCTCCCTTCCTCCCTTCCCTCCTTCCTTCCTTCCTTCTTTCCTTCCTCCCTC
>NW_016107427.1:3482371-3502468 GCF_001604975.1 Cebus imitator | reverse complement strand
CCTCCCTTCCTTCCTTCTTTCTTTCCTTCCTCCCTTCCTTCCCTCCTTCTCTCCTTCCTTTCTTCCTTCTTTTTCTTTCTTTCCCTCCTTCCTTCGTTCTTTTCTTTTCTTTTTTTCTTCCTTTCTTCCTTTCATTAGTTTCACTCTTGTTACCCAGGCTACAGGGCAATGGCACAATCTTGGCTCACTGCAACCTCTGCCTCCCCAATTCAAGCAATTCTCCTGCCTCAGCCTCCCCAGTAGCTGGGATTACAGGCGGGCAACACCACAACCGGCTAATTTTTGTATTTTTAGTAAAGACGGGGTTTCACCATGTTGTCCAGGCTGGTCGCAAACTCCTGACCTCAGGTGGTCAGCTCACCTCAGCCTCCCGAAGTGCTGGGATTACAGGCATGAGCCACTGTGCCCGGCTCTTTTTTCTTTCTAGTAGAGAAGCAACATTTTGGATAAACCCACGAAAGAGTAGTAGCTCATCTTACCTGTTTCTGTGTGTGGTTTCCACGTGCTTACCTAACTGCTTTAGGGAAATTCACTTGTACATTTTCCCAAGGGGAATGAGAGGATGTCAGCATTCTACTTGTTCATTTCATATCTGCTTTTACAAATTCGTAGTGAAGATGAGAAAGGAGCTGTAGTTCTCATTGTGACTGACATCTGATTATTTGATTCAGGAATTTCACTTCTGGAAACTTGACTTACAGAAAATGCTCTCAGAGGCATGTGCAATGTTTGTAACAAGCACAGCTGGTGATGCCCTGGGGTGGCTGCTTGGGCCTGTTTCTACCCCCACTGGCAGTGCAGAAGGAGCAAGGCAGGTCCATGCGTTGATGGTTACGTTGTTACTTTTTTGAGACGGAATCTCCCTCTGTCGCCCAGGCTGGAGTGCAGCGGCGCAATCTTGGCTCACTGCAACCTCCACCTCCCAGGTTCAAGCGATTTGCCTGCCTCAGCCTACCAAGTAGCTGGGATTACAGGTACCTGCCACCATGCCTGGCTAATTTTTGTATTTTTAGTAGAGACAGGGTTTCACCATGTTTGCCAGGCTGGTCTCGAACTCCTGACCTCAGGTGATCCACCTGCCTCAGACTCCCAAAGTGCTGGGATTACAGGTGCGAGCCACCGTGCCCGGCCAATGGTTAGTTTTATCCTCTGCTGCAGCTCACCCGGAGGCCCTGGTGGGGCAGGAACTTGGCCGGCCAGGGTTGGAGCAAAAACGCCAGCGTTGGCTGTGGACGAGGCAGGTGTGTGGCTGTGCAGGTGTGGCTTCCCATGCCACCTCTCCAGGGCACCTTCCCTGTCCTGTGAGCTCCCTGAGGGCCGGACCTCGGCCTGTCCATTCTGGGCTCCTTCCACTTCCCAGCAGGCCCTCAAGAAGTGTTCCCTAGATGTGGTCTATTCTCACAGGGTCATACCATTCAGCCTTCAAAAGGAAGGGAATTCTGACCCAGGCCACACAGGGATGAGGACAGTAGGCTGAGTCAGAGGCCAGTCACAGAAGCACAAGTTCAGTGACCTCCTCTTCAGTGATTCAGTGGGGCCCGGGAGCAGTCAGATTCACAGAGGCAGAAAGCGGAATGGTGGCGCGGGTGTGGGGGATGGGGAATGGGGACTGTGTGTAACGGGGACAGAGTTTGCTTTGCAAGAGGAGAGGAGTTCTGTGAGGGATGGCAGGGAAGGTTGCACAAGGCCGTGAATGTACTTAATGCGACCGAACTACACACTTAAAAATGGTCATGGTGGTACATTTCATGTGTGGGAAGTAAAGTTCCGTTTTAAAGTTTCCTTTCTTGTTAACTTTGTGAAGCCCTATCCTACGTAGCTGTTAGACATGCCATGCTCACAGGCACGTAGCACACTCTATGTCCTTGTACTTTAACCAAGATATCTGTGCTGGACGTGCTCACAGGCATGTCTCAGCTCTCCACTGCTTTTACCTGTTTTGAAAAGTTTCAAGTTGTTAGCAAATCACGTTTCAGTTTAGATTGTGAGGTCTGGCTCCAGCCAACAGATATCAGACTCAGCAGTGAGGACGGCCCCAAATGCATAGGAAATAAATGTGTGCGTTTTCCTTTGTTCATTGTACACTCATGGCACGATGGCTAGTGAGAGTACTTTTCCATAGTCCAGGAAGTAAAAATTGTGTTCCTGAAAAATCCTTTGTCTCAGTGCTGATTTTTCTTTGCGGCTCTGAGCATCTATTTCAATCATCGTGTTATACAAGTTTTACCACAGTTTAAAAAAAAAATTAAAAAAAAAAAGCACCGTGTCCCTTGGATTGAGTGATGCCAACCTCTCTTTGTCCCTCTGCTTCCCAGTGGCTTCTTCCTGCACCTGAGATTTAATAATAAATCCTAATGCACGTGGCGGCATGCAGCAGTGGCTGCCGTCCCTTGGCAGGGGAGGGCCTGTGAGCAGCCAGTGCTGTGGCCGGCCTCCTGGGCTGCTCCTGGCCGCCTGGTGTGTCCTTCTGGTGCCTGCTGGGCCAGTCTCAGGTCAGCCCTTCCAGCTCCGCAAAACTCAGAAGCCCTTTAGGGCAGGCACTGTGCCTGATGCCCTCTCTGTGTCCCAGGGACTGGTACAATGAGACGACCGTGGAATTGAACAGAACAGAACCGTGAGGTGTCCACCAGTCCACGCCAGAATGGACTGGATTCACCTGTGGTTTTGGCACCAGTTTACACCGTGACGTCTGATTCTGTGCTCCTCCTGATCAGTCTGCCTTCTGGCCGTGTATCCTGCAGTGCAGGCGCAGGCCCTCTGGACTGTGTGCTGTGTGCAGTTTTGGGGACAGAGCCCTTTATGTGGCCAAGGTCTGGCCAGGCATGGTGGCTCAGTCTGTAATCCCAGGACTTCGGGAGGCTGAGGCCAGAGGATTGCTTGAGTCCAGAAGTTTGAGAACAGCCTGGACAACATGGCAAGACCTCATCTCTACAAAAAATAAATAAAAATTAGCCAAGTGCGCCTGTAGTCCTAGCTACTCCAGAGGCTAAATGGGAGGTGAAATCACTTGGGCCCAGGAGATTGAGGCTGCAGAGAGCTGTGATTGCATCACTGGACTCCAACCTGGGCAACAGAGTGAGATCCCGTCTCAAAACAAAAACAAAAACAAGGGGCCAAGGCCCTTTCCCAAGACGTTGGGACAGATGTGTGGAGGGGCAGCAGGGGTCTCACGAGCGCTGTGCCATCTGCCGCCGTGCGCAGTCCTGGGGGTGCTGGAATGGACCGCCACAGACCCTGCAGCTGAACAGAACACACCTTGGTCATCTTGCAGTGGAATTCAGAAGCCTGACTGGGTCCCGCTGGGCGATAATCACAGTGCTGGGCAGCCTGCGTTGCATCCGGAGGCTCTAGGGGAAAATCCACCTCCTCGCCTCATCCAGCTTTTAGAGGCCGCCCTGTTCTTCTTTTTTTTTTTTTTCCTATAAAAAAAGAAAGAAAGAAAAAAAGAATAATAATAAAAAAAAAAGAATGAAGGAGAGGAAGAAAGAGAAAGAGGAAGAGGGAGAGAGAACGGGGGTGTTGCTTTATTGCTCGGGCTAGAATGCAGTCTAAAAATGGGTATGCCTATAATTGTGTTTAATAATAGAGACATGAAAAAAAATGAGGGAAGAAAATAACAAACAAGCAGCCAACCAATATTTCATTGAAACCTGTAAATAGGTGTGATGTGGTACTGATAAAGAGTGTATATTTTGTGTATTTAAAGTGGAGAGTTCTATAAATGTTAATTAAGTTTACTTGTTCCGGATCTGAGTTCAAATCCTGGATATCGTTGTTAATTTTCTGTCTCGTTGATCTGTCTAATATTGATGTTGAAGTCTCCCACTATTATTGTGTGGGAGTCTAAGTCTCTTTATAAGTTTTATATATCTGGGTATTCCTGTATTGGGTGCGTGTATATTTAGGATCTTTAGCTCTTCTTGTTGCATTGATCCTTTTATCATTATGTAATATCCTTCTTTGCTTCTTTGGATCTTTGTTGCTTTAAAGCAACTCCTCCTTTTTATTTATTTATTTATTTTTGCTCTCCATTTGGTTGGTAAATCTTTCTCCATCCCTTTGTTTTGAGTCTTTGTGTATCCTTGCATGTGAGATGTGTCTGGATTCAGCATACCGATGGGTTTTGGCTTTTTTTGCCTGTCTGTGTCTTTGGATTGGGGGATTTAGTCGATTTAAATTTAGAATTAATAATAATATATGTGAGTTTAATACTGCCATTTAATGTTAGCTGGCTGTTTTGCCTATTAGTTGATGTAAATTATGTTGATGCTCTTTACTTTTTGGTATTTTTTAGAAAGGCCGATACTGGTTGTTCCTTTCTATGTGTAGTGGTTCTTTCAGAAGCTCTTGTAAAGCAGACTGGTGGTGATGAAATCTCTGAGTGCTTGCTTGTTCACAAAAGGTTTTATTTTTCCTTCGCTTATGAAGCTTAGTCTGGCTGGATGTAAAATTCTGGGTTGAAAGTTCTTTTCTTTAAGGATGTTGAATATTGGCCCCCACGAGGCCGCCCTATTCTGTCATAACTCATGGCCCTGCATACGGCACAGACGTGACTGTGTTCGCGGCCTCAGCTCCTTCGCCGACCCTCCTGCCGCCCTCTTCCTCTGTAAGGACCCCTGTGGTGATGCCAGGCCACCTGGGTATCCAGAAGCGTTTCCCCAGCTGAGGGTCCTTCACTTAATCCCGTCTGTACCTGCAGAGTAACATGGCATATTCGCGGGTGCTGGGGACGCGACACTGACACCTTGGGGTAGGGATCATTATTCTGCCCGCCACACCCACCAATTGAAATCAGTGGGGACGAGAACTGGAAATGGTCCCAGTACGATTCTTTTGTTGCCAGGCTTGAGAGCCAGCCAGGAGCACGCAGGGGCCGGGCGTGGGAATGCGCCGCACGTGAGCGTGCTCCCACGGCTCAGCACTGCTTCCAAACATGGTGCTGCCAATTGGAGCCTGTTTTGGCCACAGCCCTCACCTGCATTTTGGTGGTGAGAGGGGCGTTTTCTGGCTTCCAGGCGAAGTTGGTTACACCTGCTGAGTGTTCAGGCATCAATGTTCACCTTCATTAAAGCCTGTGATAGGTTTTAAAAATCATGGTTGGGCTGCGTGCAGTGGCTCACACCTGTAATCCCAGCACTTTGAGAGGCCGAGGCAGGCGGAGCACCTGAGGTGAGGAGTTCGAGACCAGCCTGGCCAACATGGTAAAACCCTGTCTCTACCAAAAATACAAAAATTAGTCTGGCGTGGTGGTGGGAGCCTGTAATCCCAGCTGCTTGGGAGGCTGAGGCAGGAGAATCACTTGAACTTAGGAGGCAGAGGTTGCAGTGAGCCAAGATCTCGCCACTGCACTCCAGCCTGGCCAACAGAGTAAAACTCTGTCTCAAAATAATAATAATAATAAATTAGCTGGGCGTGGTGTTGTGCATCTGTAATCTCAGCTACTCAGGAGGCTGAGGTGGAAGAATTGCTGGAATCCGGGAGGCCGAGGTTTCATGAGCCGAGATCACACCACTGCACTCCAGCTTGGGCAACAGAGTGAAAATCTGTCTCCAGAAAAAAAAAGTGGTTAAATATATGTAGCATAAAGGTTACCACTTTAACCATTTTTAGGTGTACAGTTCTGTGGATTAAGTACATTCACACTGTTTGCGACCATCTCCGCCACGTCGTGGTCAGTTTTACATCATCTTGGTTTAGGCTCCAGCCCCCCTGACACTCAGACGTGAAGTGAAGTGTTGCTGTGGAGGTGTTCTGTGGATGTGATTAACACCTACAATCTGCCCGCCTTAAGGAAAGGAGGTGATCCTGAACGACGTGAGTGGGCCTCGTCCCATCAGTCGAAGGCCCGGAGAACAAAAACGAGGTTTCCTGAGAAGAAATTCTGCCTCAAAACAGCAACTTCCACTCCTGCCTGAGTTTGCAGCCTGCTGGCTTGTCTACAAATGTTGGCTCTGCCAGCCACCACTATTGATACCGATATCGATACGTATGTATTAATATCAATATTTCTTTCTGTCGTTGGCTCTGTTCCTCCCTGCCTGTCAGAGTCTGTCTGCTTGCCAGCCTCTCCTATGGGAATGTAGCCAGGAATTGTCGCTGTCATAGCTGTATTCAGTCAGCTAGTGTGGCACACAGTAGGTGCTTAATAAAAACATAGCTACCTTCTAATTGCTCCGGCACTCATGTGGAAGTGGCGTGAACAGTAGATGCATGGGAGAGCGCTATTCCTGGCATCCTGATGGCCGGTGTGCATCTCGGGTAAGTCACACACTATCTTACCTTTGCCCTCTCTCCCTGTTAGTGTCACCCGGCCCTCCCTGTTCTAGGTGGCTGCGTTCACTCTGGTGAAGGGAGTAAATTCTCTGGGAACCTTCATTTGCTGAGTCAATGTGGCCACCTGGGGTTTCTGCCTGGATGTGTTCCTGACATATCTGCTCCGATCTCCAGCCCTGGGTGGATGGCTCCTCTTACGTGTTCCCATTGCTCCCAGGCATTAGCTCTAGTCTCAGACCCCCGACTTTCATTCATTCATTCATCCATCCATCCACTCATTCATTCATCCATCAATCCATTCGACAATCTGTGTTCAGTGCCTCTTCCCATTTAGCACTGGGGATTCAGTGAACAAAAGAGTTGACAATTCCTGCCCTCATGTAGCTTACCTTCTAGTAGGGAAGGCAGACCATACACGAGATAAGTAAGGGACTATACTGAATGTTAGAGAATATGTGTGTTCAAGAGGAAAAGAACTGCCACGGCAGAGGAGGGTGTGAGGTGGCGGGAGGCCTCATGCATTGGTCAGCTCTTGTAGGGGTAATGGCACATAACAAACACCCCTCAGTTCTGGTGGCTTCCACCCGCTCTCTTGGTCTGTGGTTTGGCTGAGTGTCTCTGCCTCAGGCATCGGATTGGGTCGGGTCTGCCCCCTGTGCTACCCTTCTGGGGTTCAGACGGAGGGAGCAGGGTCGATGTGGGCGCAGCCTTCTCACGGTGCAGGGCTCAGCTGTGCACACACATTGAACGCCTTTAGCCGGACGTGGCCAAAGTCCCATCTGCTCACTCTCCATCGCCCAAAGCAAGTCGCAAGCCAAGCAGCAAGTCCGAGGGTGGGACACACTGCCGCAGCGAGCCATGGGTGCCACTCACAAGGGGGGTGCTGTGCTTGGAGTGCTTCTCCCGAGACGCACATGTTGGGAACTTATTCCACAAGGCCACAGTGTTGTGAGGTGGCGCCAATGGGTGGAAACTCAGCCCTGGGGTGACTAGTGAGAGGCGGCCTCATGAATGGACAAGTGCTACCATCGTGAGAGCCGGTCCCCTCCTGTCTCTTGCCCTCTCTTTGCTCTTCCACCTTCTGCTGTGGGATGACACACCTGCCAACTTCTCAGCCTCCAGAACTGGGAGGAAATACAGTTCCCTTCTGTATAAAGTGCACAGTCTGTGGTATCCTGCCACAGCAGCACCACATGGGCTCCAAGAGCTGGCTTTTGGTAGAGCCCTCAAGGAAGTGAGTGCACCAGCCATGCAGACACCTGCAGGAAGAGCTGTCTGTGCAGTGGGAACAGGCCGTGCAAAGGCCCTGAGGCAGGAGCGACGTGGCACCTCAGACCTGGGGCCAGCATGGAGGAGCACTGGGAACCAGGGGAGGCTGGATCTGGGTCAGGCACTGAGGGTCACCGTAAATAATTTGGCTTTCCCCCTGGGTAAGAAAGGAAGTCAGGCAAGGTGTGGAGCCTGGGAGGGGCCTGATGCCACCCTGGTTTGAGGGATCGCCCCAGCTGCAGGATGGAGAACAGACTTGGAGGCAAGGTCATAAATAGGACCCCAGGGAGGCAGGAACGGCCCCCAGCCAGGCAGGGGACACTGGTGTCGTGTATGGAGGTGGTGGGTAGTGAGTGATGGGGAACGTCTGGATGGTTTTTCCAGGTGGAGGTGACAGAATTTGCTGGGGAATCAGGGATGGGGCGCGTCTCAGTCCGCGTGGGCTGCTGTAACAAAATGCTGCATGCTGAGAGATTGAAATAACAGAAACTTATTATCTCAGTTCTGGAGGCTGGAAGTTGGAGGTGAAGGTGTCAGCCGGGCTGGCTCCTCCTGAGGGCTCTCTCCATGGTTTGCGGACAGCTACCTCCTTCCCAATCCTCACAGGGCCCTTCCCCTGGGCACACACATCCCTGCTGTCGCTCCCTTTTCTCATGAGGACACTGGTCCTACTGGGTCAGGGCCCCCTGCTTATGACGTAATGTGATGTTGATTACCTTTACCTCCTTCTCCCTCCAAATACAGCCACGCCGCAGTCAGGGCTGCGGTGGCTCACGCCTGTAATCCCAGCTGCTCAGGAGGCCAGGCAAGAGGATTGCTTCAGCCCAGGAGTTCAAGCCTGGCAACATTGTGAGAAGCTATTTCCTTAAAAAAAAAAAAAAAAAAAAAGCGTGGTTTTTGTTTGTTTGTTTGTTTTGTTTTTTTTGAGATGGAGTCTCGCTCTGTTGCCCAGGCAGGAGTGCAGTGGCTTGATCTTGGCTCACTGCAACTTTCGCCTCTTGGGTTCAAGGAATTCTCCTTCCTCAGCCTCCCAAGTAGCTGGGATTTCAGGCGCTGGCCACCATGCCTGGCTAAGCTTTGTGTTTCTGGTAGAGATGGGGGTTTCACCATGTTGGCCAGACTGGTCTAGAACTCCTGACCTCAGGTGATCCACCTGCCTTGGCCTCCCAAAGTGCTGGGATTACAGGTGTGAGCCACCGCCCCCTGCCGAGAAAGAGGTTCTGATAGCTGGGTTAAGAAAGGCTGTGGGAAGAGCTGGTTTCAGACACGCCAAGTCTAAGATGCTGCCATCTGACACTGCTCTGCCTCTGTGGGGAGCCGTGGAGAAGCCAGGCGAGCTCAAGGCGGAGCTCAGGAAGCAGCACACAGAAAATAGGATGTGATGAGGTCGACCTGCTGATCCAAGTGTGGATGGAAGGAGAGGACAGGAGCACCGAGCCCCGGAGCCCCCGGCACTGGTGGGGACGCGCCGTGGAGGAGCTCATGGTGCAGGAGAAGCAGGGGACCTTGCATCCTGCAGGCCAGGTGGAGCCAGTGCTCCCAGAAGGGGAGTGGCCCGCCGACAGCCACCCAGGAGGCCGGGGAGGCCTGGAGCAGACTGCCACACTCTGTGATGTGGAGGGCAGTTTTAGCGGAGTCATGGAGACAGAGCCTGATTGGTGAGAACCCGAGGGGAAACTGAAGATGGGCCTGGGCACCTGGCTCACACACATTCTTGTATTCATTGCACTCGAGGACTGGGCTGAGTTATCGTTCACCGTGTGTGACCAGGGCCCTGTGTGGCCTGCTGTCACTCAGTATCCAGTTACCCTGGGCAGAGCACCGGCGCCGTCCCCCTCAGTGAGAGGCCACAGCAACACACACACCTGCAGGCAACCGGCTCACACTGCATGCACCGCGGGGAGCTGAGGTATTTCAGTAGCAGGGTGCTATGGGACATGGGTTGGTGCCTTGGGTGGCTTGGGAAGGGCCTAAGGCTGGGGGTTTGTTTAGATTGGGTTGGTCAGGGCACAGGGGCCAGTAGTTCTCTAACATGGCAGCAGATGCTCATTTAGCGAGAGGAGAGGCGTCTGGCCCTTCGTGGGCTGTGCAGTGACCTTGCTTTTGTGCTTAGACACGATTCCCAGTGGCCTTGCTTCGTTTCCTTCGGCCATGGTCTCGCGGCTCCTGTCTCAGCTGGCGTTTGGGAGGCTGTTTACATCCTGGAGGAGAGCAAAAGCCTGGCCCTGAACATCCGGTCGGCTCCGGACACCAGGGCTGTGCTGTGTTCTTTTTTGTCACAAATGAGTTTCTGGACAGTTTTCCCAGCTAGTGCAGACCCACACTGACTGAAAACCAAAATCTTTGTAAAAGAAAAAAGTAATTCCTGCCGGGCGCGGGGGCTCACGCCTATAAACCCAGCACTTTGGGAGGCCAAGGTGGGTGGATCACCTGAGGTCAGCAGTGCGAGACCAGCCTAGCCAACTTGGTGAAACCCCATCTCTACTAAAAATAAAAAAATTTAGCTGAGTGTGCTGAAAGGCGCCTGTAATCCCAGCTACTCAGGAGGCTGAGGCAGGAGAATCACTTGAACTTGGGAGGCAGAGGTTGCAGTCAGCAGAGATTGTGCCACTGCCCTCCAGCCTGGGTGATGGAGTGAGACCCCATCTCAAAAAAAAAAAAAAAAGAAAAAAGAAAAAAGAAAAAAGAACTCCCATGGCTGAGCTTGGCAGCTCACACCTTTAATAGTGCTTTGGGAGGCCAAGGCAGGAAGATTGCCTGAGGCCAGGAGTTTGAGGCCAGGAGTTCAAGGCCAGCCTGGGCAACATAGGGATACCCTATCTGTACAAAAAGAACAAATAAAAACGCACAAACAAAATAACACCCAAGGCGCAGCCATTTCTAGCGGGGGTTATGGTAATTTTAACAGGAACAATCTAAGAAGAGATTTTCTTTCCTTGACCCTAATGTGCTCCCTTTCCTCAAGGCTCTGAGCGCAGCATGATGGTTCACCCTTCCGAGTTAGTGACGAGGTAACCTTCGTGGGTTCACCCTGGTGCGATGGTTAGTGTCACACATCAACTTGGCTGGGCCACGGCACCCGGTTTGGTCAAACGCCCGTCTAGATGTTGCCGTGGACGGCTGTGTGGATGCGATTCATATTTAAGTCAGTAGACTCTGATTAAACTGGCAACCTTCCGTCGTGTGGGTGGGTCTTGTCCAGTTAGCCAGAGGCCTGAAGATCACAGACTAAGGTTTCCCAAAGAAGAAGGAATTCTGTCTCCCTCAAGACTGCAATGTGGAAACCCCCTGGGCCCACAGCATGCCGCCCTGCAGAACTGGGACTCGAGACCTCGGTCAGCTCTTGCCTTCATCTCAGCTTGCAGCCTGCCCTGCAGATTTGGGAAGTGGCAGCCCCCACCATTGCACGAGCCAGTGTCTTCAAATAAACCTCTTTCCCTCCATCCATCCGTTCATCTCCTGTCCACCTACCCTATCAGCCCGTCCTGTGGGTTCTGTTCCCCTGGGAACGCTGAGAGATACCCCTGGTTTGGTTGGTGTCAGGGTCTCTGGCATTGGCGATAAACGCTGCAGCCGTCTCTGAGCCCACAGAAGCTAAGGGGCCATTTCTGGGGGGTCCTATTCCCCACCTCTGCTCTTGGGGCTTCGGTCCATTCAGCCACGTGAGAGCCAGGTGTGCCAAATTCAACATCCTCAGTAGGCTCAGCCCCGGCTGCCTGCACCAGCAACCCTCTCATGGAGGAGCCTTTGGTGGCTTTGCTCCTTACCCCGCCTCCCATCCTCTCACTCATTCCTGCTTCCCAGGGTCACCTTCCAAAGGCCCCACACCTGCCTCCTTCTTGCAATCCCCACCTTTGGGGCAGCCAGCAGTCCCTGCAGCCCCCATCCTTGCTTCCCCTCAGAAGCGCTGCTCTCCAGGTGTCCACAGGCAGGAGGGGAGCTCGTTGGCGCCTTCGCCTTGACCAGGCACGTGGAGTCATGGAGCCAGTGCTGGGCTCTGAGTGCACCTGCTTCCGATGGCAGGCCCAGCCAACCCGCATCATCACCCCTGGAGGCAGGGCGGAACCTCTGGGTGGGGAACGCTGGGCCAAGCTGCTCGGGAACCAAAGGCAAACTGGCCTTGTCCTCATGCCCAGAGCTGTATCCAGCCTCCTCACGGAGCCTGGGTTGATTCCTGGAGACACCACCCACTCCTCCTCGGTGCATTTCCTCTGTCACTAAGCACCCACTGTCCCACGCCCTCAGCCACATCGCCTGTCACCAGTGTTCCCATCCAGAGGGTGTGAAGAAGAATCGTCCGCTGTGGGGTCTTTGAAGGAGAAGCTAGTACCAGGGCGGGCTAGGACTGCAGATCGGATCATGAGGACTGGCAGCACGTGGTGTTTTGTGTAGAAAAGCAAAGGGAGATGTTCTGCGCTCAGATCACATGAGGGGGAAGCAACATAGCAGGCTTAGCCTGGGCTCCGCCTCCCAACGCTTCCAGGAGCTTCCTGGGAATTTTGCAGACGGTGCCATAGCTGCTTCCTGGCACCCGGATCACGGTGGTTCTGACTGCAGAGGGTTTCTGTGGGGAGTCCAGGGTCCACTCAGGTGAAGCACCAGGACACCCCTGGTGTGGTGACAGCAGCAGTATCACTGTCGCAGGTGACTCACCCACAGCTCCTCTCCCTCCTCCAGCATTTGCCTAGGAGCTGTTCATTCCTCTGAACACAGCGAATCCCCAGGGCTTGAGCTCCTGCCCCGGCCTGCCTCCAATCATTTTTGGGTCAGGTGGGCTAAGAACAAACACAGTGAGTGTTCAGTCCTGCCCTGTGGAAGCCTCCGTGCAGCTTTGCTCCAGGGGTGTCTGAAAGCCCAGCAGGACCAGCCTTGGTTCCCTCCAGGGCGCTGTGGGAGGAGCCCCAGCTCTTCGGCTAAACTGTGGGATGCAGCCATGGCGAGAAAGGAAAATATCCCATTTTCGGGCTCACGCTGATCGAAGAAAAGACAAAACTAATAGCAACGTAACCACGTTAGAGTTAAAAAAATTAACAGTGGACTAAATCCAGAAGAAAGATCGTAAGAAAGATTCCAGACCAGCCTGGCCAACATGGTGACACTCTGGCTCTGCAAAAAATTAAAAATAATAAATAAATAAATAGCTGGATGTGGTGGTGGTGTGCATAGTTCCAGCTACTTGGGAGGCTGGGGCAGGAGAATCGCTTGAACCCGGGAGGCGGACGTTTCGGTGAGCTGAGATTGCAGTTGGGTGGAGTGGTTCATGCCTATAATCCCAGCACTTAGGGAGGCTGAGGCAGGCGGATCACCTGAAGTCAGGAGTTTGAGACCAGCCTGGGCAACATGGTGCGACCCAGTTTCTACTGAAAATACAAAAATTAGGCAGGTGTGGTGGTACGAGCGCCCATAATCCCAGCCCTTTTGGAGGCCAAGGTGGGCAGATCACCTGAGGTCAGGAGTTCGAAACCATCCTGGCCAACATGGTGAAACCCTGTCTCTACCAATAATACAAAAATTAGCCAGGCATGGAGGTGGGTGCCTGTAATCCCAGCTACTTGGGAAACTGAGGCAGGAGAATCACCCGAACCCGAGAGGCAGAGGTTGCAGTGAGCCTATATCATGCTACTGCACTCCAGCCTGGGTGCCAGAGTGAGACTCCATGTCAAAAAAAAAGAAGATATGAGCAGAAATGAATGAAGTAAAAACCTACATACTGTAGGGAAGATCAATGAAGCCTAAATCCCAATCAATCAAGAAAAAAGTAGAGACAAATAAACAAGAAGAGGGATGAGAAAAAGAACAAATTGGGCCGGGCGTGGCGGCTCACGCCTGTCATCCCAGCACTCTGGGAGGCCGAGGTGGGCGGATCATCTGAGGTCAGGAGTTCGAGACCAGCCTGGCCAACATGGTGAAACCCCACCTCTACTGAAAATACAAAATTAGCTGGGTGCGGTGGCGCATGCCTGTAGTCCCAGCTACTCGGGAGGCTGAGGCAGGACTGGCTTGAATCTGGGAGGCAGAGGTTGCAGTGAGCTGAGATCGCGCCATTGCACTCCAACCTGGGTGACAGAGTGAGACTCTGTCTCAAAAAAAAAAAAAAAGAAAAAAAGAACAAACTGCACGCCACACTATGAGGCCGGAGGAGATCACCAAGGCATTGGAGCACCGGCGGGCTGCTGCATGGTCATGAGTGTGACACAAACATAAAGGAGGATTTCCTCACCCTCAGAAGTCCTGTAACATTAAAAAATGAAATCGGCACATAAAAAAAGCTCCAAATAAAAGTGACAGTCCCAGATGTTCACCGGTGAGTTCTACCAAGTAGAAACAGTTTCAATTTTACAGAAACTCTTCCAAAGAAAAGAAAAACAGAAGACATGCTTCCCTTACCCCCCATTTTATTTAATTTTATTTATTTATATTTTATTTGAGACAGGGTCTGGCTCTGTTGCCCAGGCTGGAGTGCAGTGGTGCAATCCCTCCTCACTGCAACCTTCACCTCCTGGACTCACATTGTGGTCCCACCTCAGCTTCCCGAGTAGCTGGGATTACAGGTGCGTGCCATCACATCCGTCTAATTTTTGTATTTTTTATAAAGGCAGGGTTTTGTCATGTTGTCCAGGCTGGTCTCAAACTCCCCAGCTCAAGCCATCCACCTTCCTCAGCCTTACAGGTGTGAGCCACTGTGCCTGGCTGGCCCGCCCCCTATTTTATAAGGCAGTCATAACCTTGGTATCAAAAGCAAATAAGAACAGTACAAGACAGAAGAGTCACAGGCCAACTGCATTCAGAGCACAGGTGGAAAATCCCAAACCCACCGTCCCATCTAATGCTCCTGGGAGGCAAGGCTGGGCTGGGGTGCACCCACCCTCCCTGGTGGGAACCTCAGGCTGAGCTACCCCCATCCCAATGGCTCTGCTTCCCCATGGCTCCCCAAGGGGCCCAGAAAAACACATCAGAAAGTTGGGGATGCGGGGAGGGAGGCCATCATCCTTTGGAGCAGATTTGGCCGCCCGGAGATGAGAAGGAAGAGGCAGCTCTGCAAAGCACCCTGCTTCCCTTCCTCACTCCCTTTCACTTCCCGGGGATTGTACCTTCCAGCCAAGCATCCACACCCAGACGTCTCCCCCGGCTTCCTCTTCTTGGAAGCCTGGGCGAAGGCTGTAACTCAGCTGGGTTGGTGCCAGTCAGGCAAGATTGGTTTAGCGTTAGATAACTGATTCATCAAGATCTCTGCATTAACATATCAAAAGGGAAAAAGACGTATGACCTTTTCAGCAACGCAGAAGCAATTTCAGACAAAAGATATCTACGTAACAAGCAGAGCAGTGAGCAGATTCTTTTTGGGTCATGATTCAAGCCCATCGACTGTAAAAGAACATATCTGAGACAATCAGGGTTATCTGACGGGGGACTGGGTTTCAGGTGCTCTCAGACGTTGTTAGGAAGCCTGTCAAATCTGGGAGGGGTTTGTGCTTCTAGAAGGAACGTTAGATTTGCCAGAGAAGTACCTGCCATGCGTGGGGGTGAAATGACGTGGTGTCTGCGCTTTGCTTTAAAATACTTCAGCAAAGAAAAAACCAGGGAAGCGGGAAACAGGGCAAAATCCTCCTGATTGTTGGATCTGGCTGATGAGTCTCTGAGGGCTCATTGTTCCTTGCACTCTGCTTCTGAGACGGTGTAAAAATTCTTGTGATAAAAATAAACTCAATGAAGTAGCATTTGCTGCCACGGTAAAAGTGACACCCAGTGATGGCAGAGCAAGCACTGGCCGCAGGGGGAGGGTGGGACGCCACAGGCTCTGTCCACATTGCCCATGGCCTGCAGGTCCTGGCAGTGGGGAGCGCCCAGGGGATGCAGTGAGACAGAATTATCTCTAAACCCCTAAAAGAGAATCCCTCCCCAGCTTGCTCCAGCCACCTTGAGGTGGATGTCAGAGGACCTCAGGGGTCCATGGCACAGGCCGCCCGACGCTTTGTCCTGAAAGGGGCTGACGGGGCAGGATTGGCTGAGTGTTCCACTCTGAGGGCAGCTCGGGGGTCTGCGGGGACCATCCTGTCGAACCTGCTGACCTCGAGGAGAGGCAGGGCGAGGGCTTAGGGCAGGCACATTCCCTGCTGAGCCTCCACAATGCCCCATCCGCCCCACACAGGCGGATTTGTGTGTGAGGCCGAGGGGCCCTGGAGTGGAAAATTGCAGCGCGGGCCTTTGTGAGGCGAGGGCAGACTGCTGGCGTGAGGGGAATCCTTTAGATGAAGTGAATGTCCCCTTTGTGTGAGCAGGGCTGGCACTGAGCTCAGGTGCAGTGAGGCGGCAAATCGCTGAGGACAGGCTTAAGCTGGGCATGGACACAATGCCGGGGAGCCGCCGAGGAGCCGTCACAGAGGCTGGAAAAACCTCCTGACAGGGCCCCATTTGCAGAGATAGTGAGAAAAGTGATCTCCAAGGCAGTGGATGTCACACACCACAGACACACACCACACATGTCACACACACACACCACACTGCACACACATGATACACCACATACATCACACACACCACATACATCACACACGCCACACACACCACACATATACCACAGATATACCACACACACCACACTGCGCACACATCATACATCACAGGTACAACACACACCACACTGCACACACATCACACACCACACACATCACACCGCAGATATACCACACACACACCACACTGAGCACACAGCATGCATCACAGATACAACACATACCACACTGCACACACATCATACACATGTACAACACACACACCACACACATCACAGACATACCACACACCGCACACATCACATATACAACACATACATACCACACACCACACACATCACACACACATACCGCACACACTATATACCATATGCTGTACACCACACACCACACACGCATCACACATTACATATACACTACACACACCACACACATCACAGACACACCACACTCATTACAGAAACCCCACACCACATACATACACACCCCACACCCCACACACATCGAACACCACATATACACATATACACACCACACTCTGCCATACAATCCACACTACAAGCTCACACATTATGCATCACATATACACCACATACACCCCCACACCACACACATCAAATATACCCCATGCCCCCCCACACGCTCCCAGACCAGTCGGAGCGCTGCCCTGGCACCCCGGCTCCCACACGTCTGCCCCTCTGGTCTCTTGGCCTCCCACCCCTTCTCCACCCTCAGGAGCCCTGTGCAGCCCACATTGGGTCCTCTCGGCCCCTGGGTCGGGAGGGACGGTCCCCCTGCGACTTCTCCAGCGTTGCCCACCCCTGGGGCGTCCTCAGGCTGCCAGGCTCCACACCTGGGACAGCCCCGAGGCCCCGGCTACAGGCCCTACTGGTCTGTGTTCCCAGCGAGGCGGCCGATGGCCTCCAGGCCTCTCCCAGGTGGAACGGCCCCCCGGAGGCTGGTGGTCACAGGGGCCAGCCCTGCCCTGTTGTCTTGCTCAGCTCTGGGAGGCGCGTGCCTTTTCTTTCTCTGATCTCTTGGAAATTCTTGCTTTTTCTTCCCTGGGGGGCGAGGGTTGGGCCTGTGGTGGCGCCTCCCTTGCTGGGGTGCAGATGGCCTAGGTGTGGCCTGTGTGGCGGGCTGCGTCCGCCTGACCCTGTGGCCTGCGCAGTCTCTGCATCTGTGCGGCGGGACCCAGCAGCAGCGGCCCTGGGTGGGGCTGGGACTCAGGGTCAGGCTGGACGGAGCTGCGTGGCAGCGCTCGGCCCACGTTCTCCTTGTGGCCACCGAGGCCCTGGGTGGGCACTGGCACCTTGGGCGATGCCCGGGTCCTCTCACAATTTCTTCAGTCACCCCCACCCCAGCCTTTGCAGGAAGCTGCGGCTCTGCAGTGCCCCTCCTGCACCCCTCAACCCAAGGCAGATCCTTTGGGGTCCACTGGGCGCTCTGGCCAGGGCCTCAGTCCAGGGCACAGGCAGGGGTGATGGTGACTCTCCAGGAGGCCAGGAGAGCCAAGAGACATCCAGTGCAGAAGGCCGCCCGTTCTCAGGGACGTCCAGTGCGGAAGGGCCGCCCGTTCTCAGGGACGTCCAGTGCGGAAGGNCCCGTTCTCAGGGACGTCCAGTGCGGAAGGGCCGCCCGTTCTCAGGGACGTCCAGTGAGGAAGGGCCGCCCGTTCTCAGGGACGTCCAGTGCGGAAGGGCCGTGTGTGGCCAGGGCGATCATGTTTGTACAGACCCCGGTGTGCCTATGGCACCGAGCTACCCCGTGCACTCCCCAGGTGGGAGGCTGCAGGACCAGCCTCGTTCCTGCCCTTCCCAGCCCTGCCCTGGGAGTCAGACACTTGACTCCCAGGCCTTGGCTTCCATGCCAGGCTGCCCGGAGAGGCCAGAATCTTCCAGGAGGAAGCCTTGGGGCCTACTGGCCAGGCTCCTGCAGGCTCTCCTGAGCAGGTCCCAGGGCACCTTGTGCCACTGCGCAGGGGTGTGGGAGGCACAGGAAGAAGGTCGCCTCACCCTTCAGATGTCTTGGGGCGGACGTTTGCTTCGACATCGTCTCTACCCTGGGGTCCCAGCGTGGCTGGTAACAAGGCTAGCTGCAGGCTTCGGCTCCGGCAGACTGAGGGCAGAGCCAGAGGCTCCAGGCCTCCCACACAGCCTCGGTTCTCACACTTGGAGGATTGCAAGGGGCTGCTGGATGCCAGCAAGGAGCTTGGGGGGCCCCAGGCTGGTGGTGCCCACAGGGCATTTGACACCAGAGTAGGTCACGGCTTTGAATATTCCATCCTCCATACAGCAAAATTATTTTCAGGATAGTTATGTAATAATCACAGATAATCGTGATTTTCTTGATTCATTCTTCCAAGCAACTAACAGAAAAAAGAATGCATTTCTATGTTAAAGATATTCAAATTCAGTGAATTATTTCACGCATGAGCTAACATCTGAACTTCAGACTGCACCTCTGTTTGGGCTCGATTTCACATTTTAAACACAGAATAAAAACACCATGCAGAATGACAGAATTGAAATAATTCCAGCTCAGTTTCTTTGTGAGGGCTGTCGTTATGTGAAATTTCTCCTTTAAGCACAGAACGACGTTAAACCTCCCTGCCCAGTGCACCTGCTTGGACCTGACCTTGAAACCTGTTCCAAGCAAAGGCAGGTGGCTACATCTGCAGTGTCGGGAGTGGTCCCAGGACTGGGAGTTTGCTGGACAATTTCTCACAGTAAACGCTCAGAAAAGGACAAAAAATAAAGTCGTGCTAATGTGAAGATTACAGAAGTATAGTCTCTCCTCATGACTCATGCATTCCGGATTTGGGAATTCCCTGTGATGTCAGTCTGCCAGGGACACAGACTGGGCGGCTTCAACAACACACATCTGTTGCCTCAAGTCAGTCCTGCAGCCTGGGAGTCCAAGATCCTGGCCTCGGCGGGGCTGTCTCCTTCCGACGTCCCTTCCTCGGCTCCTAGAAGGGCCTCTGCTTGTTGTGTCCTCACGTGGACTTACCCCTGTGTGCATATGTCCCCCGTGTGTCTCTGTGGAATTTGTCCAGACGTCCTCTTCTTATAAGGATGCCGGTCCCCTGCACTGACGCTCACCCTAATGACCTCTGTTTAACTTCATTTCCTGAAAGATCCCAGCTCCAAACACAGGCACATTCTGAGGTTCTGAGTCAGTACTACAACACAGGAATTTGGGGGGAACTCCGTTCAGTCTATGACACCTACTTGGTCAAATTTATTTGTAGGCTGGGTACGGTGGCTGATGTCTGTAATTGCAGCACCTTTGGAGGCCAAGGTGGGAGGATCGCTTGAGCCCAGGAGTTCAAGACCAGCCTGGGCAATATAGCGAGACCCTGTCCCTACAAAAAAGTCACCAAAAAAATTACCTGTGGCCCCCAAATCAATACTGCAGAGTTTTCTGGGCATTCACAGATTTGTACGGAGTGCCGAAAAATTCGTCTCTGTGCACATGTTCCTGGCTGAGGTTGAACAGGACAGCACTGTGGCCCCTTGTTTCAGCCTCATGTGGTCAACCAGTGTCCTTTCCGAGGTCTGTTTGGTGCCAGGATAATTGCATTTGGTTTTGTGATTTTGCTTTTTTTTTTTTGAGACGAGTCTCTGTCACCCAGGCTGGAGTATGGTGGTGTGATCTCAGCTCACTGCAACTTCCACCTCCTGGGTTCAAGTGATTCTCCTGTCTCAGCCTCCTGAGAAGCTGGGATTACAGGTGCCTGCCTCCAAGCCCAGCTAATTTTTGTATTTTTAGTACAGACAGGGTTTCACCATTATGGCCAGGCTGGTCTTGAACTCCTGACCTTGTGATCTGCCTGCCTCGTCCTCCCAAAGTGTTGGGATTACAGGCGTGAGCCGCTGCACCCGGCCAGGTTTTGCTTTTTAAAATATTCCCAAGCCCAATGCTGAAGAGCTGTGTGCTTGGGAGCATTTTTAAGGAAGTGAATTAAGCACTTCAGTTAAAATACAGAAAGTGTCCAAACAGATTAAACACTTAATCTAATTATATGCTGTCTATAAGA
>NW_016107427.1:3475413-3482341 GCF_001604975.1 Cebus imitator | reverse complement strand
ACAGGAGGCACTTTAGATTCAAAGATACAAATAGGTTGAAAGTAAAAGATTTCTAAAAATATGCCAGACAAATGGAAACCCAAAGACAGTTTTGGTTACTATTTGGCTACTCTTTAGCTCTGTGCTTGGGGGGATTTTAAACAGCAAAATCACGAACAAAACACACAGAACTACAGAAAGTAAGACAGCTGCAGCGCGTCTCACAGAGGAAATGCGTGTTAGAGAAGCTTCCTTCAGGCCCAGCTAGAGGGCTGTTGGCCGTGAGCTCAGTGATCGAGAATCAACATTTGTAGATTCAGTAAAGCATCTTTACACAGAAACACTCACAAGACAGAGGATGCGTTGCTGGCGTGAGGAGAACATCCAGCCAGAGGCTCACCGGACCCTCACCCTGTGTTTCCCTGGGAGCCATGGTTCTGTAGCCCAGGCGTCACTGATTCAGTGCTCACTGTAGCTTTAGAGAACATCCCTACCTCGAGAATCCACCGCTAGGAACGCAGATCGGTAGAACTCAGCCCCGCAGAAGGGGAGGTGTGTTTTGTGCGGACATGATGCACGTGGACAGTGCTGGGAATCAGGGAGAGGACATTGGCTTGCCTTTGGTTTTCTTCTGGTCTTTCATCCTCCACAGGCAGTGTATCCCTCAGCGTAGTGGCTGTCACCCCCCCGCCCGCCACCTGTGCACTGTGGCTTTGAGGTGGCATCTTCAACACGAGTTCCAGGAGGAGCCCATGTCCAGGGCAAAAGGGTCTTGTTTCCCCAGAATCCAGGCGAGTGGGGCAGGGCTCTGGCAGGGGCTGCTGGCCTCAGCACGTGTTTGTTTGTTTGTTTGTTTGTTGTTTGTCTCTACCCAAGACAATCTCAGCTCCGCAAGAGCAGGGACTTCGCTGGACACAGCGTTAGGAGACAGGACTGCACCAACGTGGATCAATGAGTGAGGATGTTTGTGCAGCGGGCTCCGGGCCAGGGAGCCGGAGTTAAGGCTCCCGAAGATAGCCTGCCTTGAGATGGGGTGGGGAGCAGTCTTGAACTATCCAGGGGGGCTGGGAGAGTCCCTGCCAGATGGATGTGATGGGAGAGACCTCACCACCCACTACTGCCTTTGAAGGTGGAGGAGAGGCTGGCCATGAGCCAAGAAATGCAGGCACCCGAGTCTGAAGGACCTTGCCCAGCCTTGGTGCCCAGAGCTGTGCAGTTCAGACCAGGCTGGTGTCCAGCCCCAGGTTGGTGCCTCGGCCGCCTCCCTGCCCGCAGTCCCCGCTGTTTGACTGACCATGTGTAGGCCCAGCTGTGAGGGAGGACAGCACGTTCCTCCCTCCCTGCCAAATGTCAGGGGCACTAAAAACACCGCCGTCAATGTTCTGATGTTTAAATCATGCTTTGATGCACTGTTTAAAAAAATCAAAATGGGCTGAGTGCTGTGGCTCACACCTGTAATCCCTGCTTTTTGGGAAGCCGAGGCGGGTAGATCACCTGAGGTTGGGAGTTCGAGACCAGCCTGACCAACACGGTGAAACCCTGTTTCTGCTAAAAACACAAAATTAGCCAGGCGTGGTGGTGGCACATGCCTGTAATCCCAGCTACTCTGGAGGCTGAGGCAGGTGAATCGCTTGAACCTGGGAGGTGGAGGTTGTAGTGCGCCGAGATCAAGCCACTGCACTCCAGCCTGGGCAACAAGAGTGAAACTTCGTCTCAAAAAAAATAAATAAAATAAAATAAAAATGGGACTGATGCAGTGGCTCAGTTTGAACCTGGAAGGTGTAGGCTGCAGTGAGCTGAGATTACACCACTGCACTGAAGCCTGAGCAACAGAGTGAGACTCCATCTCAAAAATAAATAAAATAAATAAGTAAATCAAAATGAATGCAAAATATTTGTGGTGAACAAACTGTCAACATTTTACACATGTAGGCAGGATGAGGACGACTACCTTCTCCTTTTGCTTCAGGCTCCAGTGTGGCTCTGCCCAGCACTGACCGTGCGTCTGGCCTGGCTGGACTCTCCCCGGGCCAAGCTGCATGCTGGGTTCCATCCCAGCGGCCTCTTCTTCCCCATCCCTGTGCCCCAGAAATAGGTAACAGGTGGTCAGCCCTGCAGAGCCACCCACTGCCCCACCCAGACCCCACCACTGCTTGGATGTTGACCTCCCCGCCTGGAAAGGGGGCTTCAAGCCCCATTCCCTTCTTCCAAGCAGAGTGACCTGGGCATGTGGCTTAACATCCTAAGCTCCTGTTTCCTGGTCTACAAAGTGGGATGACACTGGGGCCTGCTTCCCAGGGGGCCTCTGAGGACCCACAGGCAGAGGTCGGGGTAGGCACCCATCACTCCCCGAGCGTTTCCTAGCTGCACCTTAATTTGGCCCCCCAGGGAACGGCTCCTCTGGAATCGTAACCTTGCAGGGCAAAAGCTGTCGTTTCAAGATTTTTGGGGATCCCGTGTCTCCGGCCCCATGGAGCACACATTGGAGCCCCCCTTCAGCCCTGATCCCACCTGGGACGTGTCAGGTCTGATCCTCATACACTGGGCATCTGGCCTGTCCTGGCCTCCTGAGCCCACAGGCTGGAGATGAATTTGCAGAGCCCGGGCGTGCCCTGGGTATGTGCTCACTCCACACGCACGAGTCTGTTAGAGGCTGAATAGGAACTGGGAGGCCAAAGAGGACGAAGCACGTCCCCACAGCCTGGACCGTGTACTAGAAAAGCTGGCCTGGGCGGGGGCACGGCTCCCAGGCTGGGGGGAGGACGTGGGGAAGGACCATGTTCCCAGGCCCAATTTGCCCCAAAATATTAAAAGACTTACAACTAGGAGCGGTCCAGGTGCAGCAGCTCATGCCTGTAATCGTAACACGTTGAGAGGCCAAGGCGGGTGGATCACCTGAGGTCGGGAGTTCAAGATCAGCCTGGCCAACATGGTGAAACCCTGCCTCTACTAAAACAGGAGGCTGAGGCAGGAGAATCGCAGCAAGCGCAGATCATGACACCGCACTCCAGCCTGGGCAACAGAGAGATACCGCCCCTCAAAACAAACGACAAACACACAAACAGAAAAACTGGGAGCGCCTGGACGCTTAGTGGGAGCTGGACAAGGGCCTTGGGTTGAGCAGCAAATCATCACCAGGCCTTGCGGAGAGTGGGACCACGTGGGTGGTGGGGACGTGTGGGCAGACATGTCACCACCCTGGCAGGAGCGGCCCAGCTCAACACCCACTGCAGGTCATGGCGCCGAGGCTTGCGGTGTTACAGGGGACGATGCCCACGAGGCTGGACGTCCAGGGTGGGCTGCAGAGGGAAGCCCACCACGTGGTGCTGTCACCTCCACACGTCCAGCCAGTCTTCCTGTGGGAGGCATGCAGGCTCCGGGGATGAGCATGAATGCAGCAGGGCCCCCCCAGGCACTGGGATTAGGGTGCCTTTCAGCTTCTCTGTCCTTCTGTCTCCCAGGAGTTTGACAGAGATGCACACTTGTAAGTGGTGGGCATGATGGAGGTTCGCAGAGGCACTCTGCTTTGAACGCCAGTGTACTCTTGCCCAGGCGCCATGAGCCTCAGGATGACCACTCTAACTGCTGTCTCTAACGGGGGTGTGGGCTCCCCTCCTCCCATGAGGACCACCCAGGCAGGACAAGGCATGCGGAGAACTAGCATGGCCCCTGGCACGTAGACCCTGCCCAGTAACTGGGAGATGAGAGGCTCCATTGTCGCCCCAGGCCAGTGTGGGACACGCAGCTCCTTCTTGGGTTGTCTGCCCTCCCGGGAGCCCCAGGGTGCCCAGGCGGGCCTCAGCTGAGTCCAGGCCTCGGGGACCGTCCATGCAGCCCCTCCCGGGGCTGGGGGCGGGCACTTGGCCCAGCCGCTTTTCTGCTGACTGGGCAGCCTTCCTCATGAGCTCATGCCTTTCCAGAGAAATCCCTTAATGCCTCCATTCTGCCGGGGGCATATATAGGGAGGGCTCACCCCAGCTCTGCACAGCACTGCCCAGAGGCCCCGCTGACTCCTGCCAGCCTCCAGGTCCCCGTGGAACCAAAGCTGAACATGGACGTGACCATCCAGCACCCCTGGTTCAAGCGCACTCTGGGGCCCTTCTACCCCAGCCGGCTGTTCGACCAGTTTTTCGGCGAGGGCCTTTTTGAGTATGACCTGCTGCCCTTCCTGTCCTCCACCATCAGCCCCTACTACCGCCAGTCCCTCTTCCGCAGCGTGCTGGACTCCGGCATCTCCGAGGTAAGACACGGCTGGCAGTGCTGGCTTTTCCTCGCTGCTCACAGGGTGGTGGCCTTGGGAGGTGGAGCGCGATAGACTCTGGTCTTGCTCTGCCGAGCAGGTGGCTTCGCCCCATGTCATCCCTTTGCCGAGGACGGGTGGGAACCTATGTCCCCACTGTAACCACGCGGCAGAGTCTCCCATAGCACCAGGGAGAGGCCGGACAAGGGGGCAGCCTGAGGCCACCCTTGTTTTCCTCCATCAGCTCATGACCCACGTGGGGTTTGTAAGGCACCAGACACATACTGGAAACCCCAAGAGCAGCCCATCCAGGTGAGGGTGGTGGCGAATGCCAGCTCCCAGCTTCCTCTGGTCTCCTGAGTCCCGGGGGCCTGGGAGCAGGGTGGGGGTCACAGTCCTGAGAGCCACAGAGCAGGGGGTCCCTAGCACCACCTCCGATGAGCTCGGCCTACCCACGGCCAGCAAAGCTCCTGCCAAGTTTACTCGGGTGCCCTGCCAAGGTCAAAAGGAGAGGCAATGGGACCCCCCAAGCCTCCTCTCCAAGCCACGGTTGAGCAATGTGGGTCTGCAGTTTTGAGGGAGGGCCTGAGTCTCACCCAGCACCTAATAAACAGGGTCCTCCCCAGGACCGCTGCGATAGCCATCAATGCTAGGATGCAGAATGCCTCTGGGAACCGAGGCCAAGCCAGGGCAGTGAGGGGGCATGTGGACGCGCTTTTTGGAGAGGCAGCTGTGCCGGCTGTCAGTGGGCTCCGTCCGCATCTGCACACAGCGTGACGCCAAGGGCAATGACCTCATTCCACAGGCTGAGCCCAGCCAGCCAGCCAAGATTCACCAGCCAGACGACTGATCTAATGGGCCAACGCAACCGTCATGGCTTCCCCCCACACACCGTAACTAGTAGCAGCCAGCCCATAACCAGCCAACCTGTCTATAACCAGCCACCTGACCACAGCCAAACCACCAGCCGGCCCACCAGCATTCACCTCTCCGCTGGTCCTGAGGGTTTGGGGACAGGTCGAGGCCGTGCCCATTCATCCAGGAGACAGTCACAGGCCCCGAACGCTCTGTCCCACTTGGCATGTCGGGGGAGAGGCCCGCATGGGACCGAAGCGTCTCTGTCCTGATTGCCGGGACCCGCTCTGTCTCCGGCAGCCCCAGCAGGGAGGCGCCTTCGGGATGGCTCCACACAGCGTGTTTGGGTTTCAGGTTCGATCCGACCGGGACAAGTTTGTCATCTTCCTGGACGTGAAGCACTTCTCCCCAGAGGACCTCACCGTGAAGGTGCAGGAGGATTTCGTGGAGATCCACGGGAAGCACAATGAGCGCCAGGTGAGCCCAGGCGCCGACAGGTGGGAGGGGGCGGGTAGATGAGGCGGGCAAGGGGGTCACGGTGGGCACGACAGGGCCTGCATGCCTGCACCTTCAACCCTGGGCGAGGGATGCTCTCAGGGACCCCTGAATCAGGCCTGGCTTTTCCCTGAGGGAGGAGGGGCCATGCCCACCTGAGCACAGCCAGCCTCTCCCAGCGCCAGAGGTCACCATTCCCTGAACAAATGTGGCTCAGGGACCCAGGTTAGGGTCCCTTCCTGGGTTGCTGCACCCAGCATCGCCAGCTCCATCCCTGTCACCTGGAGGCCAGGTGGTCTTAGAAAGAACCCCAGGAAGGGGGAGTGCCTGGGTGGCTGTCTCCCAGCCAATGTCCATTTTCGCATGGAACCTGCCTGAGGGAGGCCAGCCCCCGACCATACAGCTGCATCTGCTTGGAACGCTTTACATGCATTGACACCTTGGCCTCACAGCAGCCCTTTGGGACCTGTGTCCTTATTCCAGGGCACAGCTGGGGAACGTGGGGGTCCTCAGCCTGCCGGGTCCCTCAGCTAGTACCGGCAGGTGGGCCGGGAGCTTCTCCCTGCAGTCACCCTGATGCCATGCTCCTGCTCGGGTGGAGGCCCTGGGTTTCCGTGGTTTTCAGGGAGCCCAGGCACTGGAGCCCTGGTGACCTGCCTCTCCTGGCCAAGCTGGGAAGCACTCGTGGGCTGTCACAGATGGACAGTGTCCCGTGGGGCCTGGAGAGCAGAGAGGGGCCGGAACGCAGGATGTTAGCCAACGTCTTGGTTTATTTTGGCCAGGGTTTTCTTTCAATGGCTGGAGAAGGCAGTGCTGGGGGGTGAACCCTGACCTCCTCATGCACCACCCCTCCCTCGCCTGGGCCCAGTAAACCCCTACTTAGGGTTTCACCAGCACAGCCTGGAAAAGGCGTCCTGAGCTCCCAGCTCTTGGTCTTTGCAGCCAGTGGAGGAGGCGTTCAGGCCAGGGAGCTGAGTCTGCGGCTTAGGTGTCCAGCGGACACGTTAGATTGGGCCTCAGAGACCGGGCTGAAGCAGTCCTGAGGGTCCTAGGAGCGGAAGCCTGGCTGAGGTGCAGGGCCTGGGACAGAATGATCCTGTGATTTTGGAGTGAAGCCACAGAGCGTGAAGAGACAGCCCATGCAGGGAATGGCCCGCAAGTGGCCATGAGGCCAGGGGATCAGGGGTGGGGGGAGCAGGGGCGCAAATCCACAAATCCCAGGGGGCCCGGCCATGGGATGCTCTAGCTGCCCCCGGCCCCTGTGAGAGCGCCCGCAGGCTGGCCACCTTCTGCGGGTGGCAGGGCTGGGGGCAGCATCTCCGGCATGGGGAGTGGCGGCCACCTGAGCATCGGCCCCTC
>NW_016107427.1:3428673-3475317 GCF_001604975.1 Cebus imitator | reverse complement strand
GACCACGGCTACATTTCCCGGGAGTTCCACCGCCGCTACCGCCTGCCGTCCAATGTGGACCAGACGGCCCTGTCCTGCACCCTGTCCGCTGACGGCATGCTGACCTTCACTGGCCCCAAGATCCAGACTGGCCTGGACACCACCCACGGCGAGCGAGCCATCCCTGTGTCACGGGAGGAGAAGCCCAGCTCTGCTCCCTCGTCCTAAGCAGGCGTCTCCTGGGCCGGCTCCCCTGCAGCCCAGGCCCGTCATCGGGGGAGCACCCTGAGGGCGGGGTGTCTGTCTTCCTTTCTTCCCTGTTTTTCCTTTCCACCTTCTCAGATGGAATGAGGGTTTGAGAGAGCAGCCTGGAGAGCTCAGGGTCTCAGGATGTCCCAGACCCCTCCACTGGCCAGTGGCGGAAGTGACCGCACCTCACACTCCTTTGGATAGCAGCCTGGCTCTGTTGAGGGGCTGGGAGGAGGGGGTGACCTTTGGCCAGGTGCTCCCAACATGAGGCAGCTTCCCTTCGCCGCTGGCCCTGCCCACACCTCCCGGGGCGTGTGGCCGTGGGGCTGGGCTTCCCCTCCGTGCGTCTGTGCTCTCGCAGCCTCTTCTCTCAGACTGTCTCCCTCCAGCCCCTCCATGTAGTGCCTGCCACTCTTGGGTACATGGGATGCCCAGGAGCGTGCAGCCCACGGCAGTCAATAAAGAGCAGGTGACACAAGCAACTCACCGTCTGCTGCTGCTGTCTCCTTGGGGCCGTGAGGGGGGCGCCGGAAGGGAGGACAGCGGGGTCTCCTGCTCCCGTTGGACCCGGTGGCCTCCGAGGGACGAGTGACAGTGTCACCTGTGTCCCTTCCTTCTCCAGAGCTCAAGTGCCTCCCCCAACACTGTGCAGAAGGAGAGGGCTTTGGGGGCAGAGCCTCTGATGGGAAAGGGACTGGGGAGAGCTTCCGAGAGCTGGGGGCAGGAAGGGACCTGGAAGGGGCAGGAGGGGATGGAAGGAGGCTGGGCTCCCTTCTGTGGCCACATTGGCACCAGGTGGGATGCCAGCTCTGGCCTCCTTCTGCAGGGTGGTCTTCTTCTCTCTGGGGTCTGTGGGGCTGTCCTGCTGCCTTCGGGGCTGTGCTTTAAGGGCACTCGTGCTCTTGCACCGGACAACCCGCTGCAGCCCCGAGCTGCAGGTGGCCAGCTTGCTCTGTCCCCTCCGGGGACCAGACACTGGGCCCTGCGTGTCCCAGCAGCAGCTTTGCCAGACCCTACCTTGGGGAGGGAGACCCGGCCTGGAGGGCCCTGACCACCTGGTGTGCTCACCGAGGGGGGTTGGGTGGCCAGAGGGGACCTGAGGGGAAGAAGACGCCACGCGGTGGGGGAGAAAGGGAAGGGTGGGCCCTGCCAGCCCCTCAGCCAAGTACAGCGCCCTCCACCCAGGAGGCCAGAGGCAAGGTGCCCTGACGACGCCAGCAGGCAATGGGGTGCTGCCTCCGCCCGGGAGAACCCACCACAGGCTTCAAAGAATTAGCAATGGACGGGCGTTAGCCTGGGCTCCCACCGTGATGCCCAGTGACAGACAGCACATGCCACAGCCAGCAAACAACACACACAACACAACACAGGCTCCACAACTCCACACCATCCACACACTCTACACACACACATAAGAGACTCCACAACTCTGCACAATCCACATACTCTACACACACACAAACACAGACTCCACAGCTCCATACCATCCACACACTCCACACACACACACACACATGCACACACACACACACACCACAGACTCCACAGCTCCACACACTCCACACACACACACACACACAAAACACAACACAGGATCCACAACTCCACACCATCCACAAACTACACACACACACACACACACACACACACCACACCACAGTCTCCACAGCTCCACACAATCCACACACTCTACATATACACACACACACCACAGACTCCACAACACACAATCCACACATACACACAACATACCACAGACTCCACAACACACAATCCACACACTCTACACACACACACAACACACCACAGACTCCACAACTCCACACAATCCACACACTCCACACACACACACACCACAACACAGACTCCACACCTCCACACAATTCACACACTCTACACACACACAACACAGACTCCACACACACCCCACACAGACCACACTGAGACTGGCAGTGTGGCCCCTCCCCCTCTCCCCTCCGGGGCGGGTGCTGCCTCCTGCTATACTTTCTTGGCTCTATAATCACGCCCTGCCAGGGCGGTTCTTCAGCTCAGGGGCACGGACGGCTGGGGCCTGGGGCTGCTTTGCCTCTGACTCCACCAGGCTGTCCACAGCCCACGTCCTCGCCCCGCACCCACAGCCCCGCCTCCTCACCCCTGCACCCACAGCCCCGCCTTCTCGCCTCGTGCCATGGGGCCAATTTTGGAGCAGCCCTCCTTGCAACTGCTGACCAGTGATTTCACTGCCATCATGGCTACTGCCAGGTCAAGGGCACTCAGACTCCCTGCAGGCACCAAGCTCACCTGACAGCAGCCTCATCACCTCCTTGTCCGGACGAGACAGGCTCGGGGGGCTCATGCGAGGCCTCAGCCAGCCAACGGCAAGGCCGGGAGACCTTCCGGCTCCTGCCTGAAGCCATCTCAATGGGCCCAGGCTCAGGAGCTGCCCGTGCTGGGGCCTGGGGCTGCTTTGCACCTGAGACCACTTCAGACTCAGCAAGTCTGCCAGATGACCCCCGCACCCATCCCCAGGGGAGGAGGCCACACGGATATGAACCGGAATGCAGGGCGCAGCTCTGGCCACGGTGTCCGGCCACTTCCTGGAATCTCAGCAGCTGCCAAGGCTCCCTGGTGGTGGCTCCTGCCCCACACGGGCCCCGTGGGCTGCTGTTGGGAGAGCTTCTGAAGCCAGGAGGATGCCTGCTCCCCTCACTTCCTTTCCAAGCTCACCTCTGCCTACCTGGTGCCAGGTCTCCTCTGTGGACACTGCTGCCAGCTCCCTGCCCTCCGGGCCTCCCTCCCCCTTGCCAGGCCCTCGGAGGGCATCTCCCCTGCTTCCCATTGCGTGGCCTGGCGTCTGAGGCTCCTCTGGTCTGACGGCCCCACCACTCCCTGGTAAGCATTCAGGCTGAAGGGGCACTCCCCAGAGAGCCCTGCATGCCAGCGCCAGCCCCGTCCACTCTAGGGCACATGGCCAGCATGGAAAGATGGGATTGGCCAGGATTTCCCAAGCCTGCCAGGCTGGGAGAACCACCCGCAGCACTTTGCAAATACAGATTCCCTGGCCTCGCTCACACCGGAAGACTTAGATTCTGGAGGGTGGAGTCCAGTGAGATGGGCTGTGGCTGCCTCCAGGTGAGCCCTGCAATCAGGCACACGTGGGAGGTCCTGTGGGACAGTGGTGCCTCCTCAGGTGAGGGCAGTGGGGAGAGGTCACCGGAAGCTTCCTCTCCAGGCTTGGGGGCTCGGCTTCTGGATCTCCAGAGGGGTGTCCCTTGTCCCACCGCCCGCGACACTTGGCCGTAGCTACGTGGCTCTGGAGTGAAAAAGATCCATGCTCTCCTCTGCTCCTGTTTTCGCCTCAGGCATCACCGTCTTCAGAAGCATCATCACCACCATGAGCAGCAGCGGGAAAAGCATGAATGGAGCACCTGCTGTATGCCAGTCCCTGTGCCCGCTGCGCTGGTAACGGCCATCCTCACGCAGCCTGCAGCAGCCTGTAGCCTGTTTCTATTGTTAGCTGAGGACACCCAGGTTTGGAAATGGAGTCAGCTGCCCTGTGTCCCCCAGCTGGGGAGAGCTTGGGCCAGGTGCTGTCTGTTTGGCCCCAAAGCCAGGACTCAGGGCTGCTGGGCAGATGATTACTGCCATGTCAGGCGTAAGTGAAAGTTGGGAGGTGCTGAGGAAACCTGAGGCACTGGTCCCTTTCTGCTGGTGACCTGCTGGGTGACTGCGGGCAGATCCATCGACCCCTCTGAGTATTCGATGCCCATCTTTGCCAGTCGGCTGAAGCAGGGGACTGAGGAGTGCCGCAGGGAGCCTGGAGCCCCAGCTCCTCCCAATCATCACCAGCGTGCCTAACACTCGCCACCAGGTGGCAGCAGAGGACTTGCCTGGCTGCGGAGACCTTGGCCGCAGGAGACTTGTGAACAGCAGCCTTAAAGGTCACCTTCATTCAAGACAGTGGGAAGCGGCTGCAGCCAACATCTGCAGAGGACCTGGCTCCGGAAGCCTCAGGGCTGGGCTGTGTGCTGCCGAGCTGTGGGAGACCCCCCGACACCCCCACCCCTGGTTAGCTGGTGTCCAGCCGGGTGCACTGAGATGGGGAGACACAGAGCCGGACGCCAGCAGTTTCTTTACCATAAGCAGTTTTGGGGCTCATGCGCTTGTAAAATCAGTTGAAAGAGGAGGCATCACTGTCTGCAAGGCCAGGGCTGTGCTGGGGTCCCCAGGGGTCTGGCGGGGTCTCCTGGTGCAGAATGACATCAGTCTGCGGCTTCCGGCCCAGATCAGTTCTTCCTAGGAAGCCGCTTGTGATGCACATGAGAACAGCCCCATCCTGTCCACATGTGCAGAGGCCTGTGGGTGGGTACGGTGGGAAGTGTCATGGTAGGCAGCCCAAGCTGACACGGTGCTGGGGTCACAAGCCCAGAGGTCCTGCCAGCCAAGGCTGCCTGTGGCTGTCTGAGAGGGGCTGAGACAGAGATGCAGGCACAAGTGCCTGGCAGTGCCAGCTTGGGATGAGGAGGCAACAGGAGAGCTGGGGGTTGAGGGACGAGGAGCTGCTTGCTGGGGGCAGGGCGGTTTCTCTCTGCAGGACAGGCGCCTTCCTCCCGCTCTGCCCTTGGCCTCCAGGATGGGAGCTGAGAGAGGAGTCTCCCCTCAAGGGAGGGGCTGTGATGGGGGCTGGGTGAAGGCTGCAGCTGCCACCAGGCCTCTGTCAGTGTCAGCTCAGGCTGCTGGGGAGGCCGGAAGGCCATGCTCGGTGAGATTTCCTCCAAGAGCCTGAGCTGGGGACCGAGTGTGCAGGGACAGGAAAGGTGGGGGTGCCCTGAACCTGCTGTGCAGGCTGTTCCCATTAGAACCGAACAGAAGGAAAGGCGCACAGGCATCCACACTCACACACACACAGTACCACATACATGTATCCGCGTGCGCACACGCAGTATGCACATATGCACAAAGCACACACATGCACATAGAAGCAGTGTTCACACAGTGTGCACCCACACACAACACACATGTAAAACACACAAAACACGTGCTCACACACCTCATACATGCACACAAATGCACAATACACATGCAACATGCAAGCACACGTGTACACACACAATACACATACATGTGGACACATGCAAACACAAAGAAGCACACAAAACACCTACACACACACAAATGCCCACATGCACACCTGCACAAACACTCTCAGAGTCCACAGGAACATGCACACACACACACATGCACACGGCACTAGCATGGTCACGGCCAAGCTCTGTCTGATGGGCTGTTACCTCATTGCATGACTGCCTTCTGTGTCTGATTTGTACCTGACCGTGAGAGACTCCTCTCCATCCTCCAGCTTAAGGGAGCCCCTCCTGTGTGCTGCTCAGCAGCCTCTTTGACATCCAGCTCCCTGGGCCCTAGCATTCCTCATGTCACCTGCAGCCCCTCATTATCTTCCCAGGACAGAGATGGCATGAGGGAGGGGCGGTGTGGGAGCTCAAGGGCACCCCAAGGGCACCAGAACGGAGGGCAGTGAGGAGGGGCTCCCTATTCCGGGAGCCTGTGAGTGCTGTGCCATTGCAGTGAGGAGACAGGGTCCCTATTCTGGGAGCCCGAGAGTGCTGTGCCTTTGCCTCTGCCAGCAGTGAGAAATCAATTTGAAAAGCATCCTGGCTCTAAAACGCTGCTTCCCAGAGCAACTCTGGCCTCTGAGCAGGGCTCCCGACTGCCCTCACGCAGAATTGCAGATGGCTGGCTGTTGAGGGGACAGTTCGGCCTCCGGGGAAGATACATCAGACCTAGAGGACTGGGCTGGGAGGACAGGACATCCTAAATCCCATCTGCCGCTCGCAGGAACACGGAGACCCCATGATGACCCTGGCAGTGGCTTTCTGATGGTGACAAAAGGCAGCGGCCACCCTCGGAGGAGCTGGCGGCTGACGTATTTCTGACGGCTGGTAATGGCTGAGGGTTGGGCCTTTGGGTGTATGGGGTGGGGCTGCATGCCACACAGGAGCTCACTCAGGGGTCCTGCTGGCACCTGCTCTGTGATGAGAAACCCAGTTAAGTAAATGGGCTGTGGCCGTGTCGCCTGTGCTGGGAGCTAAGTGGGTGGGGAGCCCCAGCCCTCTCCTGAGCCCCTGTGCTCTCTCTCCTCCCTGCCCCTGCCTGTGGCTGTCAGAAAGGGGGTTTCTGGGCTGCTAGCTGGAATCCAGCAGTGCTGTGGGAACTTCTCAGGGCTGCTGAGGCCAACGACCACAAGCTGGTTGACTTAAAACAACAGAAATCCGCTCTGAGGCGCCAAGTCCAAAGTCGAGGTATCTTCGGGGCCGTGCTCCCTCCGAGGCTCAGGATTGAATCTTCTTACCCCTGCAGCGTTCCAGGGTGGTAGAGGCCTCCACGCTCCAGTCTCCGCCTCCACACTCCAGTCTCCGCCTCCACCTTCCCCTCCGTCTGCATCCTTTGCCTCCTTAAACGACATCAGCCATTGGGTTTAGGGCCTGCTGGAATCCAGGCCAATCCCACCTCGATTCTTCGCTTAATTACATCTGCAAAGACTGTTTTCTAAATAAGACCGCACGCCCAGGTTCGGGGGTTTGGAACTTAGACACATCTTCTGCGGGACACTATTCCACCCATGACAAGTATGGACGACACCCCTGAGTTCCCGTGCCCTTGCATTTGGGGACGCTTCACATTTGCCATTGTACACGTTCCTCTCAGGCAGCCTCTGAAGTTGGCAGGACAGATACCAACCCATTTTGAAGATGAAGAAGCTGAGGCCCAGAAATGCGCTGGGCTGAATGAAGGATGGGAGGTTTGTGGGGGAAGCCCTAGCTCAGCCGCTAGCTGGGCAAGCCAGGGGCAGACACCACAAGCTGTGGCCTGAAGGGCAAGGCTGTGAGGTCCTCTGTGGGAAAATTCCGTGAATCGTTGATTTTTTGGTAAAGTGAGTACCCTGTAATTGCATTTGTTGAAAAAAACCTACAAAATTTACCCCAAAGCCCCATATGCTCCTTTGCCTTTTTTTTTCCTTTTTTTTTTTTTTTTTTTTTTTTTTTTTTTTTTTTTTTTTTTTTTTTTTTTTTTTTTTTTTTTTTTTTTTGAGACGGGATCTTGCTATGTCACCCAGGCTGGAGTGCAGTGGTGTGATCTCGGCTCACGGCAACCTTGGCTTCCCAGGTTTAGGCTATCCTCCCACCTTGGCCTCCCAAGTGGCTGGGACTACAGGGGCATGCCACCATGCCTGGCTAATTTTTGTTTGTTTGTTTTTTAATAGAGATGCGGTCTCATTATGTGGCCCAGGCTGGTCTCAAACTCCTGAGCTCAAGCCATCCACCTGCCTCAGCCTCCCAAAGTGCTGGAATTACAGGTGTGAGCCACCATGCCCCACCATCCTCTGCTTGTAGGAGCTGGGTTTGGACACATCCATTTGGGGTGGTCAGGCAGGGGCCACCTCTTCTGACTCCGAGAGCCCAGCCCGTATCCTAACATGAAAAGCCTGTGTTTTGTTCTAGATGTTTCCATGGCAATCCGTGCTGGCTGCTGGCAGACACCTGATGCCCAGTGTCTGCCAATGATTCACCTATTAATAGACTCTCCGGGCAGCTGATGACCTGAGCCCAGGCGATGTCACCTGAAGGTCCCCAGACACTCTCGCCTGGACCCAGGAAATGCTGGGGTCACCTCCTGGGGAGCAGTGGCTCTGACGTCATGAGTCAGGCCCCCCACTAGGAAGATGGTCCTGGATCTCGAACCTTGCTCAGGGCACCCCCAAGGCTACGTACAAAGGAGGTCTTGGCTGGGCCCTGGGTACGAGGTGGGGTCATGTTGAAGGAAGGGCCTGGAAGGAGGGGCGCTTGGGAGTCAGTGTGGGTGCGGTGTGTGGGGGCCTGTGGTTTCTGGGTGTGGCCCTGCATGCACATGGATGGATGTGGAGTCCGAAGTTAAGGGGGAGGGAAGGGGCATTTGTCAACCTGGCACCCATGTGCCCTTGGAAACCTGCCTCCTCCCCCTCGTGAGGCCTTGGGTGTTGCACGGATGGGGTGGTTTGGGGGTGGGGTCACCTCTGGCGTGGCGGACGTCTCAGGAAACAGGCCCTGAGGAGCTGCGGCAGACAGAGCATTCCCCCAGGGCCTGGGGCCGTATCGGCCTTCACAGCAGAACTGGGGCCCAGCGGCCCTGCCTCTGGCCTGGGCCAAGCAGCTTGGGAGGGGAGCCTGCACCCTGAGGATGGCTTTGGGACCCTGTTGCTGTGATGGTGGCAGCATGACTCAAGGAGCCAGGCTCACTGCAGGCATAAGAAGACTCAGGGTGGGTGCCCACCTTGCTCTGGTGAAGGTTGGGGCCACCCTCCTTCCTCCCTGGGGGTGCTGCTCCCTTCTTCTCCAAGGCTCCCCACTCTGGGGAGGAGCCGGGGTGGCCATGGGGGCCTTGGGTGTGGGAAAGATTCCAGTGTGGCGCTCACCTCTGTTTCCACGTCTGTGAAATGGGACGCTGACTCTGCCCTGGAAGAGCCCCCTCCGCTGGCCCTCCAGGCCTCCTCCCACGCAGCGGCTGGAGGGATCCTCACACGCTCTGAAGGGGCAACGCTCGGGAAATGCACTGTGGACACTTGGGCACCTCGGAACGCCCTGGGGTGTCACTCGCTCCCCAAACTCATCTTCCACTCCCTCACTGTCAGAACTCGGAGAGGGAACATTCCTGGCAGATGGGCTTGAGGTTGGAGATCCCGGCACTTGGAGGGTTTCCCGAGACACCCAAGTGCTGGAGAGGTGTCTGCTCCTCTCGGAGCCATCAAGTCCCGCGAGCGCTCCCACGCCAGCAGCTTCCGTTGGCCTGTCTGATTCTGAGCAGAACAGGAGCTGAGTGCTGAGCCTTGAGGGCCAGTGTGACCTGTCCTGCCTCCTCTGTCTTCAGCCAACCATCCCATCCGCATGCGGCCACCCTGGCCCTGCCCAGGGCCTTTGACGTGGTTCCTCTGGCCAGAGCGCTTTTCTGCACAGCTCACTCCCTGCTGCCCGGCTGGAGCCCACATCTAAGGCAGCACCCACCCCGCACAGCCTCATCTGTGCTGCACCCGTGTGCTCCGATGGGTTTTACGTGAGCAGATCCGCCTGTCAGTTCCCTCCCAGTAGAAAGGGAACACTGAGGAGCCTCCTCAGGAACTCACACAGAGCTGGGCACCAGGCAGGGTTCCACGAACACTGTGGAGTGAGTGAGCGAGCAAGTGAGTGAGGTGGCGGCCAGCCTCTGGGGCTGTGTGCTGTCATGATCACTGAGAGAACAGTCTCCATCCCTCCACAGCATAAGCCTTTCCCCGGCTCAGTGGCTCTCAGCCCTGCTGGACGTGGGAATCACGCAGGAGCTTTGACCCAACTGACGTCAAGGCCTCTGCTCCGCTCCACCTGGAGACCTGCAGGCCCCGGAGTGGCTTCCCCGCAGGCATAGGAGCTGCCTGGAGATTCCAGAGTCAGGAAAAAAGGTTCGCTTCTGTCACTCACTTCAGTTCTCCACTGAAGTTCGGGGGCACTTAGATTGACTGACAGGTTCTGGCAGTTTCCATCAGCCACTCATGCTTAAGTGTCAACGAGTGGGGGTCTGCTTGTTTTTCCTAACACATTGGGTGAGGTCCTCTGAGGGCCTGAAATGTTTTCAAGGTGGTGGGAGACAGAAGAGGTGATTTGGGGACGGGAAGGCCTTGGCGGTGAGTTTTGGAGCCTGAGGTTTGGAGGCTGATGTCTGGAGCCTGCCCGGTGTCTGGAGCCTGAGACTGGAGGCTGATGACGGGGCCAACAGGCAGGTGGCCACAGGGTCTCACTGGCTCGTTCTGGCTCGTTCTGGCCATGGGGCCCCAGCGGCCAGCCTGCACTGCCCGCTCTGGCAGTGGTTGGCCTTCTTGATGACCTAGAGCAGTGGTTCTACAAGGAGGTCACTGCGCAAGCAGCATCCGCACCTGAATCTGTAGGGGTGCCCCAAAACTGGGGTGGGGCCCAGTAAGCCGGGTGCTCTCAGGTCCTCTGGTTGGCACTGATCCTGTGGTCTTGAACTCGGCCGTGGAAATGGCACTCTTACCACATTTTAAGACGACGTATCTCTGTGGTGGGTGGTCCCTGAATGCTCAGCGATGTCTCTTGCTCTGTTTGTCACTCCAGGGTTGCTGCAGAGTAAACCCTCCCCCAGGCACCTGGCGACCGACAAGCCACACTTCCAGCTGAGAGCCTGGGGCCCAGGATCCCATCCCGTAGAGGCCGGTGACCACGGGACAGTCACGAGGTCACTGACAGCTGGAGGTCAAAGCCGAGACCCACCAAGAGCCTGGAAAGCACTGCCCAGGAGTGAGCAGACCCTGATCTGTGCTTCCCAGGGTGAGGGGCCCCTGGAGTGTGTAAGTGGTGAATCAAAAGCAGCGAGTGCACTGAATTTCATCATTTAAAAACGCCATAGCCGGCGAGTGGCTCACGCCTGTAATCCCTGCACTGTGGGAGGCCGAGGCGGGCAGATCATCTGAGGTCAGGAGTTTGAGACCAGCCTGGCCAACATGGTGAAACCCCGTCTCTACTAAAAATACAAAACTTAGTCGGGAATGGTGGCATGCGCCTGTCATCCTAGCTACTCAGGAGGCTGAAGCAGGAGAATCTCTTGAACCTGGGAGGCAGAGGTTGCAGTGAGCAGAGATCACATCATTGTACTCCAGCCTGGGTGAGAGAGTGAGACTCTGTCTCAAAATAATAACATAAAATAAGCAATAAAGTGTTCTCTCATTAATATGTTCTTCATCTTGGTGTCAGCAGACCCTTGCAGGTGCCGTGTAACTACCGGAGTGCAGGGCCCTCTGTCTGTCTTTGTCTCGGGGGCGGGCAGGCAAGGGAGGGACTGGCCGGCAGCCCGCCTGCTGGGGAGGACCTGACCTGGGTACCGGCCTGGGTATGAGAAGCAATCTCTACCTGCCAGAGCCACTGGAATGCATTCTGGCCTGGCCAGGAGTGAGCTTCCTGCTTGGGGTGACTTGGCGCCTGGGCCTGTTCCCCACGTGAGGTGTGCCTCTGGGCCCAAAGACCCTGGGGTCCCAGACTCTGAGGGTCTAAATCCCCCTGTGTAGCTGGGCTTCCAGGCCCCAGGGTGCTCAGGCTGGTGCAGCTGAAGGCAGGGCTGGGGTCCAGGAGGACTGGGGGATGGGGTGGGGTTCAAGGAGCCCCAGTGGGTGGGCCACAGGGCATCTGATGCCCAAGCTTCTAAAATCGCCCCTGCCTGGGACAGACTGGGGTCCAGGGCAGGAGAAGACACTGTGCCCACAGCGGGAAGCGGGTGCTGGGGGGGAACGATGCTGAGGGTCCTCTCGCCCACAGCGGGAAGCGGGTGCTGAGGGGGAAAGATGCTGAGGGTCCCCTCGCCCACAGCAGGAAGCGGGTGCCGGGCAGGAACAATGCTGAGCGTCTCCTGGCCCTGATTGTTGCTGCTGGATCTTAGTGAACCCTCTGACATTCCTGAGCAGCTGGGTTGAGGGATCCATTTCGCAGCCCAGGAAACTGAGGCTCCAAGCAGGAACCAGGCAGTGCCAGTCAAGGGAAGGTGAGTTGGGGTGTTGGAAGGGCATGTGGGCGGGGAGGGGACCCACTACATCTTGTCACTCACCTCACCCTGGCTTTTCTGAGAGCCCAGCCCTGGAAGTCAGGGACAGGGCAGGGTGGGGAACGGGGATTGGGGCATTGGCCAGGGCCTGAGCTCCTGCGCCGTGCAGGCTGTATGACTTTGCAAAGCCAAACCGGGGCGCCTCTACCCTTCTCTCCTGTTCTCCCTCTTCTGGAGCTGGAGCCAGGCCCACACCCCTGCTCCCTGGCCAGCTGCGCAGGCGGGAGGGCATCAGCCCCTTGGGTTTACGCAAGTCCATCATCCGTGGGCTTCGTGCCACGGGGCAGTGCAGGGACCTGGAATGGGGGTGTGAAAACAAACTCAAACATGCACCAACACAGACGTTTACACATTTGCACATGCACGCACATGTGCTCACACACTTATGTCCACACACTCAAGTGCACACACATTCACATGTGTTTTCTCAAATACACACACTCTCATGTGCCCGCCACACTCAGATGTGCACACACGTACTCACACATTCATATACACCCGCTAAAATGTTCAGGCAAACTCACACACACTCACAGACGCTCACAGTCACACACACGCCCCCTGCCACCTGCCCACTTGTCTGCACATGGTTCCTCACACACCCTCCCCCCAAACACACTCATGAGCACTCTCATGCCCATGGCACCTGGTGTCTGCTAGGCCTTCCTCAGCGCAGCGCAGTTGCCATAAAGACACACACTCCAGACTCCCAGGTGACCATCCTTGGAAAAGCTATCTTGCTGGCTAGTGTCATCAAGATGCTTCTGGCCTTTGCTTTACTAAAACCCCATGAGGGGCTGGGTGAGGTGGCTCACACCTGTAATCCCAGCACTTTGGGAGGCCAAGGTGGGCGGATCACTTGAGGCTAGGAGTTCCAGACCAGTCTGGCCAACATGGTGAAACTCTGTTTCTACTGAAAATACAAAATTAGCAGGGTGTGGTGGGACACGCCTGTAATCTCAGCTACTCGGAAGGCTAAGGCAGGAGAATCGCTTGAACCCGGGAGGTGGAGGTTGCAGTGAGCTGAGATCGCACCATTGCCCTCCAGCCTGGGTGACAGAGCAAGACTCTGTCTAAACAAACAAACAAACAAACCCACAGGGGTCACCTCCAGTGCCTTCTCATCCACTGGGGGAAATGATGGGCTTAAGGGAGGGGGTCTGGGGGATGTTAGAGGGTGGGGCGTTGCTCATGCCCCTGACTTACCAGGAGCCTGCATTGGGGCCACAACCCGTGGGGTGGCCATCAGGGGCAGGTGAGAGGCTTAGGAGTTCCCTGAGGATGGGGTGCCGCTTCCAAGCCCTTTAACACAGGAGACCTCAACTTTGGCCATGGGACCGATCAAAGCAGGCCCCACGGGTGGGCAGGTAGACGTGGTCCCGACTTCCATGTTCCAGCCCCACCAGGCCTCCCAGGGCTGGCCTTGCCACCCCTCCAGCCCCACTTTGCCTGCCTGGGGTCCTCACCACACTCTGTGCTTGCTGACGAGGTTTGGGGGTCCCTGCATGCCAGGGCTCGCCCTCAGCCTGGGTCTTTTCTTCTGTATTCCTCCCTGGGACATTTCTGCTCCCCTGAGGCTTCCCTGACCTCCACAAAGGAGGCACCCTCTCTGCACTCACCAAGCTCCTTCCCTCTACACAGCACTCGGCATGTCCTGTGCCCGTCTGGCCTGTGGGCTCCCTGAGGGCATGGCCCAGCTCAGTGCCGGGCAGGAGTGGGTGTTTTCTCAAGAGCGAGCTGAACTGCCCAGGAAAAGAACCAGCGAATGGTCAGTGGCTCTGCCAGTCCCAGGAGGGTCAGTGACTGCCCTGCCCATCTCTGGCCCTGGCAGGAAGCTGGGCTCTAGGTGCCAGCAGCCGTGACGTTGGCTGAGTAAGGAAGTGTGCCCTGTGTGCTGCAGATAGACACAGAGGTTGGGCTTGAGGCCGGAGGGGTCCCTTCCTATCAGCCTCAGCTGTGGCCCCCTTTACGAAACCTTCCAACCATCTGAGTTCCCCGCTGAGTTCCTGTGAGTGTTGTCCTTGGGGCTGTGGGCACCAGGAGGCTAAGGGCACCCCTGACCCCAGGCTATTGCCTGAGCTAAGCCCTGCCTGCTAAACTTCTCCAGCGGCACTTTGGCTCCCGTCCTCATGGGCTGTGGCCTGAGCCAGGGCTTCCCTGGTGAAGGAAGCTTCCAGAAGATAGCACCTGATTTGCTGGAATCCTTAAGCCCAGAGACAGCCCTTAGGATCTTTGAGTGAAAAATTACGCCTGGGAAGTGAAGTAGGAGGTGGGACTTGACTGGGGGCAGAGCTTGGACACAGAACCAAATTGAGGACCAGCTAAAACAGGGATGAGGGGGAAGCAGCTTCCTGACAGACAGGCCCACCAGCTGCCGTGTCAGTTTACCACTGTCATGGCAATGCCAGGAGTTACCGTCCTTTCCATGGCAATGACCTGATGACCCGGAAGTTATCACCCTCTTTCTAGAAATCTCTGCATAATCATCCCCTTAATTTGCATATAATTAAAAGTGGGTGTAAACATGACTGCAGAACTGCCCCTGGGCTGCTGCTCTAGACGCACAGCTGTGGGTCAGCCCTGCTCTGCAAGGGGCAGCACCTCTGCTGCTGCTGTGCACGGCGGCTTCAACACAAGCTGCTGCCTGGCCGGGTGCGGTGGCTCACGATGGGCATCCCAGCACTTTGGGAGGCCGAGGCGGGTAGATCACGGAGTCAAGAGATTGAGACCGTCCTGGTAAACATGGTGAAACCCCGTCTCTACTGAAAGTACAAAAATTAGCTGGCTGTGGTGGTGCATGCCTGTAGTCCCAGCTACTCGGGAGGCTGAGGCAGGAGAATCATTTGAACTGGGAGGCGGAGGTTGCAGTGAGCTGAGATCACACCACTGCACTCCAGCCTGGGTGACAGAGCGACCCTCCAGCTCAAAAAAAAAAAAAAAACAAACTGCCGCCTAACACCACCGGCTCACCCTGGAATTCCCTCCTGGGCAAAGCCGAGAACCTTCCTAGGCTCAGTCCCAATTTAGGGTTCCCCTGCCATGCATCAGAAGAATTGGTTTATTGAGGAGTTCTCAGGACACGAGGCCTGCAGGGAACTGCAGTTGCTCCTCTGGACGGCGTTGCTGTGCTGTGAACGTCCATCCGGGGAGGTCAGGGCCTCGGTGTCAGCCCAGGGTGGGAGCAGCAGCCTCGCCCCGGGCCCACAGCCAGAAGGACCTTGGCCTTTGCTGTCAGGGGCTTTGGCCTGCTCCGTCAAGTTGTCACTCATGGAGACAGCAGTAATCTGAGGAGGAGGACAGCAGGCAAGGTGAGAGGAGGGTCGTCAGCGCCTGCCAATCAGTCGGTGCGACCTCTGACTGCTCCTCTGCGTCCACACTGGGCAGGGCGCTTAGCTGTGGGATGGGAGACTCATAACATATTAGGCCCCTTCTCATCTTCAAGGGGCAGAGGAGGAGATGCCACAGCCTGTGTGGTTGTGTGATTGTCCCGTCACGTTGTTGCAGTGATTCAGGCCGAAGAGTGTTCTAGTCCTGGAGCCCTGGCAATCCCAGCGGGTTTCCTCTGAGAACTGAGTTGTTCCCTGTGCTCTCTTCACAGCCTTTCCTTCCCAAACATTCCCCGAGCTTCCCTGTGGTCTGAGCACATAAGAAGAGCTCAATCCGGCCAGGCGCAGTGGCTCACGTCTGTAATCCCAGCACTTTGGGAGGCCAAGGTGGGTGGATCATGAGGTCAGGAGTTCAGGACCAGCCTGGCCAAGATAGTGAAACCCTGTCTCTACTAAAAATACAAAAATTAGCTGGGTGTGGTGGTGGGCACCTGTAATCCCAGCCACTTGGGAGCCTGAGGCAGGGAATTGCTTGATCCCAGGAGGCTGAGGTTGCAGTGAGCCGAGATCGCGCCACTGCACTCCAGCCTAGGAGACAGAATGAGACTCCATCTCAAAAAAAAAAAAAAAAAAAAAAAAAAAAAAAAAAAAAAAAAAAAAAAAAAAAAAAAAAAAAAGAAAGAAGAGAAGAGCTCAATTTACAGCAGCTCTGCGTATTCCTCCAGTGCCACTAGGGGCCTGAGAGCCGCCATGCTAAGATGGCAGCAAGAGCACGCGTAGCGTCCAGCCTTGGAAAGTGCGGACACGGTGTCCACAGGACACGGCGGCATCTCCAGCCCTGGCCATTCTGAGGTGCTCCCTTCCCGGGTCCTCTGTGACTGGCCCAGCCCTGACTACAGGAAAGCTGCTGTGACATTAGCTCCTGCTGGCAGCAAGTGGCCCCCAAACCGAGTGGCTTAAAGCAAGAGTTTATTTAGCAAATGACTCTGCTCTCAGCAGTTGAGGTTGGACACAGCTTGGTGGCTCTGCGGGTCTCCACTGGGCTCCCTTGTGAGTGAGTTCACCTCGGGTCAGCCGGCGTCTCTGCTTCAAGGTTGGCTGGCCATCTCCTGGGGTGCCTGTCCTGCGCCTGGTGGCCTTGCGTCCTCCAGCAGCTGGCCAGGGTATGTGTTCACGGCCCAAGCAAGGGTTTGCGGGAGAGAGCAGCACCCCAAGCCTCTGGAGTCCTAGGCTGGGAACTGGCTACCATCCCTTTTGCTACCTCGGAACAAGGCACAAGACCAGCCCAGATCCAAGGGTGGGAGAGACTCCCCATCTTGGTGGCAGAGCAGCAGAGTCACTGCAAAAGGCGTGGGCATGGGGGGCTCGGGACCCTGGGGCCTAGTGGCCCCCCAGGCTCTTCCTGCCTCTCTCTGGGAGGACCAGGCTGGCCCCCTCCATACGCCTTTGTTTTTGCATTGAACCAATGGGCTGGCAGAGCTGGACACTTCTGCCTGCCACAGGCCACCAGGACTCAGCCTTGTGAAGCCCTCTGAATGCTAGAGCAGGCGCTTGTTATGAGAGCAGGGGAGTGTATGTGTCTGGGGGCCGCGGGGCTGGGTCTTCACTTCCTGTCACCCATGTGCAGTGGGTGGAGGGTGCTTGCTCCTGGGGCCCTGGCAGGGCAGTGTCACTGTTAGCCAGAGGCCGGTGTCCGTTCTCTCTGCCGTGATGTGTGCTCACAACACACACGGGTATGAGGTGGGGGAAGAGCATTGTCAGACGCAGGGGTGGGAGTGGGGGTGTCATCCTAATTGTCTGTGAAACCTCGGGGACCCCCAGCAGCCCTGGGACAGCTTTTCCCCTGTTGGGGAGCCCTGCCCTGGCCAGAGCTGAGTGCCTGTGGGGAGGAGAGGGGAATGGGCCCCCTTGGTTCCTGCCCTTCCCGGTGGAGGCTGTGGGCTCATGGCACCCCACAGGAAGTGGTATGGGGCACACCTCCCCCCAAACTAGCTAAGACACCCAGAGTTGCCCCATTGTGTAGACCACCCCATGCAATGTCTGGCAGGGCCGATGTTGGGGCTTCCCTGTGTGTGCGGTTGAGAGGGTCTGGAGTGCTCAGGAGGGCTGTATGGCTGGGCAGTTCCCTTGGCTTCCAGAACCTGCTGGCTCCTTTACTGTCAGTGCCGATCCCAGCGGACCTTCCCATCTCCCCACCTCTAACCAGCCAGGCCCCTTCATGACCCAGGACCTGGGGAAGGGCGTGGTACTCCCAGGTGGGCAAACTTCCCTGGCAAGGAGTGCTGAGTGTGGACCTGTGCACCTCGGCTGTGACACCCCCAGAACTACGTGATGGGGATGGGGCCGCTGGGCCAGAAAACCTTGAAGCCACTTCTGTCTTCATTAGACAAAAAACACAGACAGGTATTAAAAGGGAAAGAGGGAGCCCAGAGTCCACCTCTGAGGGAGAAAGTGGTGTGGCCGGGCTGCATCTTGACAGCCCCAGGCTAGCCACGGTTCTGAGGGAAGACAGCAGAGCAAGCTGAATGGCCTAGAGGTGGGTGTGGGTCCCTGGAGCAGCAGCTTTGAGAGCACATGGCAGGATGGGGACAGTATGGAGTGGGAGGGACAGGGTCTCTGGGGATAGGATGGGATGGGAGGGACAGGGTGTCTCAGTGACATCTCTGCCTGATAAGATGATTCCACAGGCGGCTCAGCAGATGAGGAGTCAGGGGCTGAGTGGAGCTCTGGATACACTCGTGCTTTGGGGCAGATAGGCCTGGGTTACATCTTTGCTAGTTATGGGACCATGGGCAGATTGTCATCTTTAAGTCTTGATGTTTTCTGTAGAGTGGAGCTAATAATACCCACCTTATAGAATTGCTGTGAAGATTATAAATGTAAAACACTTAGCATGCTTACTGCTTGACCCAGAGTGAGTTCTTAATCAATTGTAACATTATCATTAACCCCTCAGCATCATTACCAACACCGTCATCATCGTCATCGTCAGGATCGCCATCACCATCATCATCATCACCATCACTATGATCACCTTCACTGTCATCATCATCACCATCACCTTCACCATCATCATTGCCATCGGTCATCATCACCTTCCTCATCACCACACCTTCACCATCACCATCATCATCACCATCACCTTCACCATCATCACCATCATCTTAATTATCATCACCATCACCTTCATCATCATCAGCATGATCACCATCACCACCATAATCACCATCACCATCATCATCACCATCACTATGATCACCTTCACCGTCATCATCATCACCATCACCTTCGCATCATCATCACCATCACCTTCACCATCACCATCATCACCATCACCTTCACATCATCATCACCATCACCTTCACATCATCATCAGTATCACCCTCACCTTCACATCATCACCATCACCTTCACATCATCGTCATCAGTCATCATCACCTTCATCATCACCTATACCTTCACCATCACCATCATCATCACCATCACCTTCACCATCATCACCTTCATCATCACCATCACCTTCACCATCATCACCATCGTCATCACCACCATAATTACCATCATTGCCAGGTTAGATTGCCCAAAAGCTACTGCTCCTTTGGTGACCTAATCCAGGGAACAAAAAGCGGGATGCAAGAGTGGATAGGACACAGCAGTCACCTCTAAGAAGTCTGACCAGGGACTGATCATGGAGTGGGAGGCATGGGGCAGTTGAGGAAGAGGGGGAAGGAGGAGGCGGTGTCAGCAGCCTGTGAAGTGGGTTCTGAATTACATCACCAGCAGGCTGACCAGTGGGCCCTGTGAAGTTCAGGCTGCTGGTGACGTCCTGCTGGGGAGACCCACTGGAGTCATGACCCCCTGAGGTGGAATACAATGAGTCAGTGAGGGTCTGAGGGGACTAGCTGCCCCGGGTGTTGGATGGGAAAGAGAGTTTCTAAGAGCTATGAGTCCTTTGTGATGACCTTCTCAGTTCAGAGAGGGTCAGGCCCAGAGCACAGTGAACTGGCCTTGTGTGTGTGTGCCTGTGCCTGTGTGTGCCTGTGTGTGTATGCGTATGTCTGTGAATCTGAGTGTGGTGTGTGCATGTGTTTATGGTGTGTGTGCATGATGGGTGTGTGTGAGTGCATGTGTGTCTGTGTGTGGGTGCCTGTGTGTGTATATGCATGGTTATTTCTATGTATCTGTGTATGGTGTGCATGTGTTTATGTTTTCTATATTTGCATGTGTGTCTGTGTGGTGTGTGTGATGTATGCACGCACGTGTGTCTGTGTAGGGTGCCTGTGCATGCATGTGCGTGGATGTGTCCGTGTACCTGTGTGTAGTGTTTGTGGTGTGTGCGACATGTGTTTATGCATGTGTGAGCACCTGTGTGGTGTGTGTGCATTTGAGGGTGGGGGTGGCAAGTTGAGCCTGAAGGGTGAGAACAGGAGGGTGAGGCAGCTGGGAAGGACAGGGAGGTGTGGGTCATCCCTGAGGTTGATTCCTGGAAAGTCGCTGGGGTCTGGTCAGGGTCCTCAGCTAGGATGCTGGGGCCAGGAGGCCTGGCGGGGCAGAGCTGTGTGGGGGTGGGGCTGGGGGAACTGTGACTTGGAGACTGGCGAGATGGCCCAGTCAGCAGCACAGGAGGATGAGTGAGGAGGCTGAGTGAAACCTTTGTGGGGGTGGCTGCGGGCAGAGGTGGACGTGAGAGGGTCTGCTCATTCCCACCATGGCTGTAGGCACCGTCCTGCTTGGCTGCCATCCTGCACCCTGCGGCCGCCTGCTGTGGGCTGCTGCTAGTGCTGTGCCCCCACAGGGCAGAGGGCCCCTCGCAGTGAGGGGAAGATTAGTGTGCACCTCAAGTAGTGTGTGTGCATGCACAATTGTGCATGTGAGAGGGGTGTGTTTGTGTGTGTGTTCACTGATGTGTGAGTGTGTGCACATGTCCATGAGCTCGTGAGGCTGGGTTTGTGTGCAAATGACTGTATATGTGAGTACCGTGTGAGTGTGGGTGTGTCCCTGTGGGTGTGTATGTGTGAGAATATTTGCGTGTATGTGAGTGTGGAAGTCCCTGTGAGTGGTTGTGTGTGAGTGTATGAGTGTGAGTGTGTCTCTGTGAGTGAGCCCCCTATGAATGGGTGTATGTGAGCATGTGTGTGTCCCTGTGGGTGTGTATGTGTGAGAATGTGTGTGTGTATGTATGTCCCTGTGAGTGGTTGTATGTGAGTGTATGAGTGTGAGTGTGTCCCTGTGAGTCCCCTGTGAATGGGTGTGTGTGAGCATGTGTGTGAATCCCTGTGTATGTGTATGATGAGCATGTGTGTATGTGTCCCTGTGTATATGAATGTGTGTGCACATGTGTGTGAGTCCCTGTGTATGTGTGAGCATGTGTGTGTCCCTATATGTGAATGAATGTGTGATTCCCTGTGTATGTATGAGCACATATGTGTGTCCCTGTGTGTATGAGTGAATATGTATGTGTGGATGCATGTGTGAGTGTGTACGAGTATGGCTGTCCCTGTGAGAGTGTGTGTGTGTGTGAGTGTCCCTGAGTGGTTGTGTGTGTGAGTGTGGCTCTCCCTGTGTGTATGTGTGAGTGTGTGTGAGTATGGGTGTCCTTGTGTGTGTGTGAGTGTCCCTGAGTGGTTGTGTGTGTGAGTGTGGCTCTCCCTGTGTGTATGTGTGAGTGTGTGTGAGTATGGGTGTCCTTGTGTGTGTGTGAGTGTCCCTGAGTGGTTGTGTGTGTGAGTGTGGCTCTCCCTGTGTGTATGTGTGAGTGTGTGTGAGTATGGGTGTCCTTGTGTGTGTGTGAGTGTCCCTGTGAGTGATGTTGTGTGCATGAATGGGTGTGTGTATATGTGTATGAGTGTGGTGTCCTGTGAGTGGTTGTTTGTGGGTATGTGGGTGTGTGTGAGTGTGTGTGGGTGTCCCTGTGAGGGGTTGTGGCTGTGTGTGGATATTTGTGTGTGAGTGTGGCTGTCCCTGTGTGTGAATGTGTGAGTGTAGGTTTCCCTGTGAGTGGTTGTGTGTAGGGGTATGTGTGTGTATGAATGTGGTGTCCCTGTGAGTGGTGTGTGTCCCTGTGAATGGTTGTGTGTAGGTGTTTGTGGGTATATGTGTGTGTGTGTGTCCCTGTGAGGGGTTGTGTGTAGGGGTGTGTGGGTATGTGTGTGTGTGTGTGTGTGTGTGTCCCTGTGAGGGGTTCTGTGTGTGTGTGTGTCCCTGTGAGTGGGCCGCTGAAAAGAAAGTGGCCCTGAGCCTAGGTACGTGGTTTTGCAGGGAACTCACCCGCGTTAGTGGGCCCTTGGTGGCAAATGTCCAGTGTTAGCAAGGCAGGCCGTGGCTGGAGCCAGACGGGAGACTTTATTTTGTCAGCAGATGCCAGTGCCGAGTGGCCTGTGCCTCCGTCTGGCCTTGAGGCATTTGCTGAACTTCCGGCTCACCCAATTCTCCTCCCGTGCCGACTCTGGGGCCCCCTTGGGCCCTGCTAGGCGCAGGCTGCCACTGAGGGAATGTGGGTGGGCTGGCAGCTTCTAGGAAGGCTCTGCTGCATGGTAGAGGCCCCAAGGTCCCCAGACAGCTCAGTACCCTGGCCTTGTGGCCACCCAGGTGTCCCAGACCTGAGCTCATGACGGGCAGATGGCAGAAGGCATTCCTGCCATCCTTGCAGTTCTCCAGGGGTTCTGGGTGCTCAGTGCCCACTAAGCGGCGGTGCTGATGGGGCAACCCACACAGGGTCCAAGCTCGCCCCTCACTGCGTGTGTGGAATGGGCTCGCAGTACGGCTCTTGCCAGCCCAACAGGCAGGGGCCCTTTAAATGAGTTCCCGCGCAGCCCACCGGGGTCTGGCTGATTGCTCAAGCTGCCTGCTGGAGCTACACCTGCTCTAAATTGTGATCAGGCTAAATTAGATGGAAAATATGCAAATGCAGTTGGAGCTTTTTGGCAAATTAGCATGCAAGCGGGTGGAGAAGAGGCTTGCCGGCGAGGGGGAGCACCCGTATCGTTTGACTAATTATTGAGGCAGTCAAATTAAGACAGTGGGCTCGCCACCAGGGCGGGCTTTAAAGGGGGAATTATTTCAGCTACATTTTCTCATTTTCTGAGGCTGCCTAAAAAAGCCAAGAAAACATACTTTCCTGCTGGTTCCTCCGTTGAATGGGTGAAAGTCGGACAGCTTTCTCATGCTCAGAGCCCACAGACGCTCCTCGGTCAGCCTTTGATGAGCATAGACTGGAATATAGAATGCAAAAATGGTTTGACCTGGGAGGGCAGGTTGATTTGGCAGATGCTGCTGGGGTGCAGCCGTGGTCAGGCCCTGAACCGGGTGGTGCATGCTCAGGAAGAGATTGCTGGCCTCCATTTGTGTCTGGCGTGTGCGTGGTGGTGTCTTAAAGGCACAGATTGCACCTGGACGGGCTTCAGTTGTTACCACTTGTGAGTGACCACACCATGGGGATGAACCAGCAGAGAAGACCCAGTCCCACGAAGCCAGGCTGAGTGCTGTGACCGAGAGTGGCAGCGGTCAAGGCCAACAGCATGTCGGGGATACCCGTTGGGAACAGCCAATAGGGCTCTTGTCGTTTGGAGCAGGTGAGGAGCCGTCCCACCCCACCCCAGCCTCTGAAGCCTCATGCCTTCCTCTGCATGATCAGGGCACTTCGGCATGGATGTGACCCTTGTATTGCCGATTCTCACAGTTTCTGGTGCATCCTTGTTGGAAATAGATGTTGGAAATAGATGCTCGGAGCCGCAAAGAAAAATCAGGACTGAGACAAAGGATCTTTCAGCAATGCAATTTTTACTTCCTGGAGTGCAGGAAGGGTACTCTCACTAGCCATCATGCCACAAAAGTACAATGAACAAAGGAAAACACACAAATCTATTTCTTACGCATTTGGGGCCGTCCTCACTGCTGTGTCTGATCTCCCTTGGCTGGAGCCAGACCTCACAATCTGAACCAAAATCAGACTGGCTAACAACTTAAAACTTTTCTAAACAGGTAAAAGCAGTGGAGAGCTGGGACATGCCTGTGAGCACGTCCAGCACAGACATCTTGGTTAAAGCACAAGGACATAGAATGTGCTACGTGCCTGTGAGCATGGCATGTCTAACAGCTACGTACGATAGGGCTTCACAAAGTTATTAGCACACTTACTCTTTAACAAGAAAGGAAACTTTAAAAAGGAACTTTTCTACTTCCCACAATCCTTCTTAATCCCGTCGGCTGCGAAGATTCTGTCTTACGCCTTCCTGTGTTTTGACTTCCCCTTCTGCCCTTTCTCTCAAGGTCGCCGTTTGCACACAGCAGCCGCTGGAGGGGTGAGCTCACTGAATTCTGTGCAGGGCGGGTTCCTGGGTGGGGCATTGGATGCTCTCTCTGAATGACTGGGTGGCAGGAAGTTACCCCCAATACACAGAGGCCTGGCTGAAGCAGGGGCAGGCTCCCTGTGACGGCGTCATTATCTGTTTACCCTTTGATTTCAGAACTGAACTAAGCTCCGTGGTTCACGCTTATTTCCAGAGATGCCAACAAGCTGCTCGTCCCCGAGTCCCCACAGGTGTGCACACCTGCGGCTGAACGGGCCTTTGGGAAGCCATCGTCATCAGGTAGGGACCTCCTGCGCTGGGCTGCGCCTGCGTGCACCTGTCTGGAGCAGGGCTGTGGGGTGGAGATGTCAATCACCTCACCAGAGGAGGGCTGGACCGGACCCAGAAACATTTTCCCCCGGGATAGAACTTGAAGGCGGAAAAAAGTCACATAAATGTCAATGTAGCTAATTAACAAGAATCCATGAAACAATCTCTGTCATTTTCCAAGTCTACTGTCCTGTGGCACGTAAGCAGAGGTCAAAACAACAATGGCAACAGCAATGACAAATGACACAAGCTGCTGAGATCTGCATCCTGTCTTTAAGGGCCTGACGGTTTTGAATCGTCCGCCAAGGCCATTGCCATGGTTGGAGAGGTCGATGCGTCATCAGCACAGCTGAAACAGGCAACTAGGGAAACACAGGAGCCTGGGGGAGACGGGACCCCAAGTCGCCGCAAATGCTTGATGAGGAGACATGGGAAACCATGACTTCAAAGCAGGAGGCAGCTTCTGCACAGAATAGACTCACATTTGCATTTGGGGAAGCGCGTCTGCTCACTCTGGGACCTCCACGGTTCTGCATGCATGTAGACAGGGGCCATTTTCTATTCTTGGAAGACATGGAAGCTTATTTTATTTTATTTATTTTTTTGAGACAGAGTCTCACTCTGTCGCCCAGGCTGTAGTGCAGTGGTGTGATCTCAGCTCACTGCAACCTCCACCTCCCGGGTTCAAGCAATTCTCTTGTCTCAGCCTCTCAAGTAGCAGGGATTACAAAAAATACAAAAAATTATTGTATTTTTTGTATTAGCCACGCCCAGCTAATTTTTTGTAATTTTAGTAGTGATGGGCTTTCACCATATTGGTCAGGCTGGTCTCAAACTTCTGACCGCAGGTGATCTGCCCTCCTCGGCCTCCCAAAGTGCTGGGATTACAGGTGTGAGCCACTGCACCCGGCCAGAAGCTTTTAGGAGTATAAACCAGGGATGGGTTTTAGCAGATCTCTTGTCTTTGTGGGTTATGTTTTCTTTACATTAGATGTTTCTTTCTTCACTTCCTGGAAGAGGTACCCATTCTTTCCAAGCATCAATTAACGAGACAGAAACAACAAAAGGCTGGGAGAAAACACATGGAGGGAAGCTGCCATTGGTCTGGAAGCTGTGCCACGCCGTGCACCGTCTTCCCTCTGACGAAGCACCGTGTGCTGCCATATCAGGTTAAATCAACTTGACCAAGGACTTCTAGGTTCCAGGAAAATGTTAGTTTTGCTAACCTTCCTGCTGATTATAAACTCTGGACAAAATGAAAACAACCATTATTTGAAAGCATTGGAAAGTGACATAAAGCATGAAAAAAAAAAAAAACCCTAAACTAGAGAGGTATGACCCTTGCAAAAAAGGGAGCCATGCTTATCTGGGTTTTGTTCTCAGGGCCTTCTTCAGACTGCCCCATACGGGATGGATCTGAAGTGTAACAGTAGTTTTGTTGGACTTAGAGGTCAGAGGTCAGAGGCCAGAGTTCAGGGCTGCCAGAAAAGAGGAAGCCACAGAGAGGGGAGCCCCTAAATCAAGCATAAATTTCCCTGAAACCCTTGGCTGATCCCTAAAGTTTGCATGTGCTGGTCAAGACTCCAGAAAGCCCAGAAAGCAGGGACAGCTGGAGGCTAACAGCTGAGCAGACCTTTCAGCATCTGGCCAGTGTCAGGAAGACCAAGTTTGGAGTTCATGTTCCACCAAGTTAGAGGAGAGAAATGATAAGCACCTTGGGCTTTTCATCAGAAACCCTGGGATACAGTAAGTTTTTCTATGTGCTGAAATAAAGTCATTGTTAATTAAATAGTCAGAAGACAGAAGGATACTATATTCAAACTGCTGAGAGAACAACCACTCCTCTACATACCCAGCTAAACTATCATTCGAGAATGATAGCAAAATAAAGATGTTTTAGATACACAAAAACTAGAAGTTCACCAACAACATACTCTCACTAAAGGACTTCTATTTGATGTTTTTTAAAAAGATCTAAAACATTAGTCAGGTGGAATTTAAAGATGACCAGGTTTTTGTGATAATCTGGAGAAATATTTAGACTTTAAGTTAGTGGTGCCTGCTAAAATTTGAAAAGACACTTTTCAAAATAGCTGGAATAAAGGAATTTTACAAAATGTTTAATCAATGCAAATCAACATGGGAGAGGAGAATAAAGGCATAGAAAAAGAGGATGCACCCTAGGAAATGTGAAAATGCTGTGGCTTTTCTTGTTCTGTGTGTTTTTTGTTTGTTTGTTTGTGTTTTTGAGACTGAGTCTTGCTCTGTTGCCCACGCTAGAGTGCAGTGGTGTGATCTCAGCTCCTCTTCCTCTCAGGTTCAAGCAACTCTCCTGCCTCAGTCTCCCAAGTAGCAGGGATTGCAGGCATGTGCCACCATGCCTGGCTAATTCTGTGTTCTTAAAGGGGGTCAAAGGCAAAAGCCACCTGATTGTGGATGGGAATGTTTTGCAAATGTCCACAAATATTTGCCCAACCAATTGTGCTCCAAAGGCGTATATTTTGGGTAGGGAATGAGGTCTTAGAGGCAGGTGTTGGCTGTCTCTTGAGTAGTTGAAACCTGGGCTTGGAGTGGAAGAGCCACACTCAGGGCTCTCTCACTGTTGTGGGTAAGGTCACTCCTGGGCAGGAGGAGGCTGGGCCCCCGTGGAAAGCAGGGTTGCTCACATCAAGTTACCTTCAAGGACCCCAAGCTTTCAGGGAGGCCTGGTGCATGTTCCATCCCTGGGAGGGATCTGAGGGAGTGCTCCGTGCCCTGAGATGGACCAGAGAGGCAGGGCAAAGAGAAGGAGGCTCACCTCGAGAGGCTGAGACGCAACCTGCAAAAGAGGACAGTAGCACCCAAGCCGAGCAGGCAGAATGGCCACCACCCCAGGGGCACGCTGTGGGCTCAGCCAGCCTTTCCCAAGGGCCAGGGAGGGCATCTGTAAATGCATAGACCCAGATGTGTGAGATCTGAACACCAAAGGCAAGGTGGTCTTGCGTGTGAGGATTGTCTGGGACATCTGAGAGCTGGGATGTGGCTAACACCATCATCTGGTCCATGATATTTCGACATGGGCTTTGCAATCATGTCTCTGGCCTCCCGTCTCCAGCAGCTCACCCACTGTGGAGTAGCTGTGTTGCTTTGGGATTGAGTCTGCTCTGACTGTGGGTTCAGGGATGGATCAGCACCTGGTGTTTCCCTGGACAAAGGCCGGCTCAGGCTGGGTGATCAGTCCAGGCTGCTGAGCTGCAGGAAAGGTGAGTGTAGCTCTGGGAAGAGGCTTCCCCTCCTGCAGACAGCATGGCAAGGCGACCTTTCTCCCTCCTGGTCTGACATTGTCATGTGCAGACCTGGAGTGTGGCAGCCTTTGGGCAAAGCCCATGCGCGGAAGAGGGCAGAGCTGGGGAAACCCCTGAGACATGGAACCACGCCCACCCATCTCTGGGTTTTTCTGGTTCTGCCAAATCCAGCTGGGGTCGGCCTTTCTGTTACACGCAGCTGAATGCGCCCCCGGGTGCTGGTGGCAGGAGAGTGAAATAACTGCTTGCACATCACCCTTTAGCAGGTGCTTGTGACAGCTCACTCTCAGGTTGGCTGAAGGCCTGGCCCTGTGTCATCCAGTGATTACGATAGAATCATTGCACTGGATGAGCCACGTGGCAGGCGATTGCCTGCTCAGCATCAGAACCCTCCATTATCCACCGGGGGGTCCTGCGGACCCACTCACTCATGGGTGCCCTGTGAGAAGGTGAAGCGAGGGGAGAGGGGACTGGGCCTGACACTCACTGATCCTGAGTGCCGACTAGGGGCCAGGTATGGAGCAGCAAGAGGCAGGTAAGACTGTCGCCCTTCCACACTGAGGAGATGGGCTCCGGAGGCTGAGTGCCTGGGCTGGTAGCAGGGTGGAATTCAGCAGAGGCTTCTGTTTCCAAAGTAGGAGCCAACATTCTTTCAAGACTGGGTCTGCCCCAGGCCTCCATACCCTCATGGTCATTATTCAGCCACTCAGCAATCAGACACCTGGGGATCAGGTACCCAGGGCTATTTTCTGTGAAGACCTATTAAAATACTCATGTGCTCCATGAATTCTCCCCGTGCTGAGGGCTCTTTTCTCGTGACCCTCCGGGGCAGCTGGTGCCAGCTCCGTGCAGGCCTCAAGTTTTATTGACTGGGTTGGTCCTCGGCCTCATCCTTTCGTGGCTCCATTCCCCGGCCACCCCACACCCTGACCATCACTCTGAGGGCTGCCTGGGTCCTGCTGTTACAGGTCTTGTGCCATGTGCACTGTAGCTAGCTGAGCAGCTGAAGCCCCATGGATGGGGTTGGGTCCAGGGCTTGGCCCCAAGGGCCACTCAGGCCAGTCCTGGGTTCTGCTGGGGCTGCCCTGGACCCCTGGCAGTGCCAATGCGGTCAGCACCTGGGGACCTTAACTGCAGGACAGTGTGCAGTACAGTGCAGGTGCCCTGGGGAGGCCAGACAGGCCTGAGGGGGCTGCTGGAGCTCCTCAGCAGGGACTGGGCCCACTTCCTTGAGTCACAGGCTCATGCATGCAGCTCAGAGCAGGAATTAAGAGGTGGGATTTCTGCCTCTGCTCAGCCCCTGACCCACTGAGGCCACCCTGGACCTCCATTTCTTCATCTGTGACATAATGGACTCGGGTGGGTTTGGAGGATCAAGGACACCTCTGAAAATGTGATCAGAAGACAATGACTCGTTTCTAGGCACACACATGCACATACACACACACAATGCACACCTACATGCCCATGAGCATACACACATGAACACACACATACGTACACACATGCACACACATGCATGAACAATACACACATGCACACAACACAAACACACATGCACAATGCACACATGCATGCCCATGAGCATACATGAACACACATACACGTACACACATGCACACACATGCATGAGCAATACACACATGCACACAACACAAACACACATGCACAATGCACACATGCATGCCCATGAGCAGATACACATGAACACACACACATGTACACACATGCACACATGAGCAATACACACATGCACACAACACAAACATGCACACAAATGCACACACATGCATGAGCAATACACACATGTACACAACACACAACACACATGTATGTCCATGAGTACACATACATGAACACACATGCACACACATGCATGAGCAACACACACATGTACACAACACACACAATGCACACATGCATGCCGATGAGCATACATACATGAACACACACATGCACATGTGCACACATGCACACTGCACACATGAGCACACAGTGCACACATTAGCACGCATGCATGAGCAATATACACATGCACACAACCCAAAAATGCACACACAGTGCACATATGCATGTACACACGGATACATACATGAATGTACATACAGGTAAACACATGCACACATGCACTACACCCACAAACAACACACTCACACATGTGTACACACAGGCACACTTACGTACACTTAGGGAATGTGTGGGCCGGGGCAAACTCATGCATAGATCCCAGGGTCAAAGCCTTTAGATCTTTCCCAGCTGTGGTCACATCTCACGGGTGGCTTGTGAAATTAACTCAGTGGGTCTCCACCAGCATTTTTAAAAAGGAGTAGGATGGTGTGGAGTGGAAATATACTCTGGTTCACAACCTTTACCTCATTGCCACAAACACAGGTACACACATACAATGCACGTGAGTCATGGTGTAAATTATGTTTCCCACTGTGGGCCATTTGAGTCTGGAAAACAGAGCCAGGACATCCCCCAGTGGGGCAGCTGGCTGGGCACCCTCACTCCGTGCCACCCTCAGACCTAAACAGTGGGCTGTGGGGTGTCTCTCCACTACCTGGGGAGGGAAACCCAGCACATAGGAAGGTTACTTTCTTTTTTTTTTGAGACAAAGCCTTGCTCTGCTACGCAGGCTGAGTATAGCAGTGTGATCTCAACTCACTGCAACCTCTGCCTGCGGGGTTCAGTCTATTTTCCTGTCTCAGCCTCCTGAGTAGCTGGGACTACAGAGGCCCGTCACCATGCCTAGCTAATGTTTTGTATTTTTAGTAGAGACAGGTTTTCGCCATATTGGTCAGGCTGGTCTCAAACTTGTGACCTCAGGTGATCTGCCCTTCTTGGCTTTCCGAAGTGCTGGGATTACAGGTGTGAGGAAGGTTACTTTCATTTCCTGATGTTTACGGTGTGGTCTCTCCTGCTTTCTTTTTTATTTGATTTACTTTTCTAATTCCAGTAGTTGAGGTCTGAGAACATCTCCTCTCTCCTCTTCCTCTTCCCCTCCCCTCCCCTTCCTAAGCTCCTCTTCTCTCTTTTCTGTGTGCAGAAACATTAGCCCCATGCCTTCCTGGCCCCTTTGGTAATTGTACCAGTTGGCAGCCTTGCTCCTGTGTCCCTGTGGGAAGCTTGGCTCGGCTGGGAGCTCTTTGCAGTGGCAGAGCTCCCTCCTGGCCCCCACCAGCTCTGGGAGGATCTTGCATTTTACAGAACACCCATGCCAATCTCCCTTGGCAAGCTCATGGTGTTTCTCTGCATTTGCCAAGAAATGGAGCAAAATCCAACTCAGTTTCCTGGGCTCTTTGGGGACGCAGGAAAGAAAAGAATAATGGCTCCACATCCTTTCCCTGAACTTTCTGTACTCACTGTTTCCTTCTATTTGTCTATTTTTTGCACTAAAATCGCAGGGCTTTCATTATTTGACATCTTTCGCGTATAAATACAAGTTGTCCCCACACCACTGCTTTTTCAAACATTTTTGTGATTTAAAACAATTTTATCTTTATTGTGAAATATATACTACATACAGAAGAGTACATACAATACGTTTTAAAGAATGGGTAGTCAGATGAGTGCAGTGGCTCACCCCTGTAATCCCAGCACTTTGGGAGGCTGAGGCAGGAGGATGGCTTGAACTCAGGAGTTTGAGACCAGCCTGGGCAACATAGCAAAACCTCATCTCTACAAAAAACAGAAAAATTAGCTGGGCATGGTGGTGCATACCTGTGATCCTAGCTACTCAGGAGGCTGAGGTGGAAGGGTTGCTTGAGCCTGGGAGGCAGAGGCTATATGAGCTGTGATGGCCCCATTGCACTCCAGCCTGGGTGACAGCGTGAGACCCTATCTATCTCAAAAAGGAAAAAAAAGAACGGGGAGTGTAAGGCAACCCAGGAGCTTGGACACACCCATCCCTCTCCACGCCTGAAAATTACAGCACCAGAATCTGCACTCAGCATCTAGCTTCGCCACATCCACGTCTGCACTCAACACTAAACTCTGCACTCGGCACCTAGCCGGCGTTGGAAATTCCCTCTGCACTCAGCACCAGGATCTGCACTCGACCCTAAACTCTGCACTCAGCACCTAGCCAGCCATTGGAAAACGCCACCAAAATTTTAAAAAAGCCCCGCCAAAACCTGCCCAATAGCATATGGCCCCATCCAGCGCACTCACTGGAAGTCCCACCTACCTACCTATAGCAGCTTGCCACGTCCACGTCCTGTTTCTCCACAGCCAATCAGAGCGCCTTCCCTCCCTATATAACCCCACGCCTGAGAGGAGTCAGGTGCGACTTCTCTGGCCCCCTTTCCCTGGACCATAGAACCTCGCCCAGGAGCCGAATAAATTGTCATCTAATTGTTCTCATGCAGGCCTCAGTTTCCTCATTTTAAACTCGGCAATAAACCTTACAGAGAATAAACCTTACAGGGAGCCTCTTCCGAGCTTAAGAAACATAACATTAACCAGAACCTTAGAAGTGGCCTGTGCACCCTCTGGGATCCCATCTCATTCATTCATTCATTCATTTGTTCATTCATTCATTCGTTTGTTCATCCATTCATGCATGAAGCAAGTCCTTACTGAGTCCCTGCTATGTGCTGGGCTTTGTGCTAAGCATTTGGGGTATAGCTGCAGACAAAACAGGTCAAAATCCCTGCCTGTGTGGCTCTGCATTTTGCCCTGCAGGTAAGAGATGTTTTGACTTTCTGTGATGTTCATGCCTTTGCTTTGTCTTAGTGTTTTCATGTGGACATGCACCCCTAAACAGCACCATGCCTCGTTTTGTGGTTTTAGAACTTGCAGGAAATGAGATTATACTGCATGTACCCGGATGGGATCGCTTCTCTCCCTTGGTCTTTCCTTGCGTGTGAGATTCACCCTACAGCTGTGTGGGGTCATGGGTCATTTTCATGCCTGTATATAGTCTTCCATTGTTTATCTGTTTATCCATTCTGTTACTGGTAAACATTAGGGTTGCTTCTGATTTTTGACTATTACAGAAAATGTTGCTGCAAGTGTTATGATACGAGCCTCTCTGGGTCTCAGGGTTGGATCGCTGTATCAGGGAGTGTACCTGTGCGCAACTCTACCAATGATGGCAAATGGTTTTCCCACATGGAGTTCCAACTGCAGTTCGTCTGTGAGTTACGGTCTGCTAATTTGCATTTCCCTGATTATTGATAAGGCTACACATCTTTTCTTTTTTCTCTTTTGTAGAGATGGGGTCTTGCTATGTTGCCCAGGCTAGTCTTGAACTTCTTGCCTCACTTGATCCTGCTGACTTGGTCTCCCAAAGTGCTGGAATTACAGGCATTCGCCACCACACCTGACCATCTTTTTGTCGGTTTAGTATCTTTTTGTATTTTGTAATTCTTCCTGTATTTTCTCTTTTATGAAGTCTTTTGCCCATGATTTTCATCTTCTGGCTTTCTTTTTTATTTGCAGGCATTTTTTAAAATGATTGGTTCTCTGTTGGGATGACTTTGCCTTCGCCCTGCTGGTGGGGCTCTCAGGTTGCTTGAGCCTGGGAGGTGGAGGCTACAGTGAACACTCACATGCCCAGTGATTGTCCCTTAGGTGCGGACCCATGTGAGCCCCAGCCCTTCCCTGTGGACGTCCAAATCGTGCTGTTAGCCCTGGTCATCCATGGTCTGAACCCTCCTCCTTATCCCTTCCTGAAACAGGAACTGGGCTGGGCTCTTCACAACTGCAGAGGTGGGGGTGGGGTTCACTGCTTGCTTCTGGGGTCACTGCCACTGTCAGGGTCATCCCCCTACTCCGCCACAGCTCAGCCTGCTTGAGTCTGGGAGCTGCAGCATTTTCCCTCCCTTCCCACCCAGGCCACACAGCCGAGTCCACACTACCCAGGAGCCAGTGCTGCCCCCACCTCAACCACTGTGCCCACCTGGAAGAGGGCTGGCATCATCTTGGGCTGATGGTCACATTGGCCTCCCGGGAATGGTGGCACCCCTGTAGGCTGCCAAGGCCACTCCCAAGGGGCTGTGAATTTTGACTGTGCTGACACACACACCCCTCACATGCACACCGTGGGCACCCTGTAAAACACAACAGCGGCACTCCTGTTGCTACCCAGACCCCAGGGCAGGGCACAAGAAGCCTTGATTTAGAGAGGCCACCTGGAATGCCACAGCCCCAATCCACTCCTGTAATCCAACCTCAGCCCACTCCTGTAAATCTAACCCAGCCTACTCCTGTCAATCCAACCCCAACCCACTTCTGTCAATCCAACCCCAACCTACTCCTGTCAATCCAATCCCAACCCACTCCTGTCAATCCTACCTCAACCCACTCCTGTAAATCCAACCTCAACCCACTCCTGTCAATCTAACCCAACCTACTCCTGTCAATCNCCAACCTCAACCCACTCCTGTCAATCTAACCCAACCTACTCCTGTCAATCCAACCCCAACCCACTCCTGTCAATCCTACCTCAACCCACTCCTGTCAATCCAACCCCAACCCACTTCTGTCAATCCAACCCCAACCTACGCTTGTTAATCCAATCCCAACCCACTCCTGTCAATCCTACCTCAACCCACTCCTGTCAATCCAACCCCAACCTATTCCTGTCAATCCAATCCCAACCCACTCCTGTCAATCCTACCTCAACCCACTCCTGTCAATCCAACCCCAACCCACTTCTGTCAATCCAACCCCAGCCCACTCCTGTCAATCCAACCACAACCCACTCCTGGGAATACAACCCCAACCCACTCCTGATAATCCTACCCCAACCCACTCCTGTCAATCCAACCCCAACCCACTCCTGTCAATCCAACCCCAGCGCACTCCTGTCAATCCAATCCCAACCCACTCCTGTCAATCTAACCACAACCCACTCCTGTCAATCCAACCCCAACCCCCTCCTGTCAATCTAACCACAACCCACTCCTGTCAATCCTACCCCAGCCCACTCCTGTCAATCCTACCCCAACCCACTCCTGTCAATCCAGCCCCAGCCCACTCCTGTCAATCCTACCTCAACCCACTCCTGTCAATCCAACCCCAACCCACTCCTGTCAATCCAACCTCAGCCCACTCCTGTCAATCCTACCCCAGCCCACTCCTGTCAATCCTACCCCAGCCCACTCCTGTCAATCTAACCACAACCTACTCTTGTCAATCCTACCTCAACCCACTCCTGTCAATCCTACCTCAACCCACTCCTGTCAATCTAACCACAACCTACTCTTGTCAATCCAACCACAACCCACTCCTGGGAATATAACCGCAACCCACTCCTGGGAATACAACCCCAACCCACTCCTGACAATCCTACCCCAACCCACTCCTGTCAATCCAACCCCAACCCACTCCTGTCAATCCAGCCACAACCCACTCCTGTCAATCCTACCTCAACCCACTCCTGTCAATCCAACCCCAAGCCATTCCTACCTCAACCCATGTCTGTCAATCAACTGCAACCCACTCTTGTCAATCCAACCCCAGCCCACTCCTGTCAATCCAACCTCAACCCACTCCTGTCAATCCTGCCTCAACCCACTCCTGTCAATCCAACCCCAATCCACTCCTGTCAATCCAAACACAACCCACTCCTGTCAATCCAACCACAACCCACTCCTGTCAATCCAACTCCAAGCCACTCCTGTCAATCCAACCACAACCCACTCCTGTCAATCCTACCTCAACCCACTCCTATCAATCCAACCCCAAGCCACTCCTGTCAATCCTACCTCAACTCACGCCTGTCAATCCAACTGCAACCCACTCCTGTCAATCCTACCCTAGCCCACTCCTGTCAATTCAACCACAGCCCACTCCTGTCAATCCAACCCCAGCCTACTCCTGTCAATCCAACTCAACCCACTCCTGTCAATCCAACTGCAACCCACTCCTGTCAATCCAACCCAAGCCCACTCCTGTCAATCCAACCCCAACCCACTCCTGTCAGTCCAACCCCAACCCACTCCTGTCAGCCCAACCTCAACCACTCCTCCAACCCACTCCTGTCAATCCAAACCTGCTGGAAATAAGACAGGGGGCTCAGCACTCAGCAGCATCCTCATCAGACCTTGTGGTAAATGGAAAGATTTTTCTTTAAAACATGGGTTTTCTGGCTGGGTGCTGTGGCTCACACCTGTAATCCCAGTACTTTGAGAGGCCAAGGCGGGTACATCATGAGGTCAGGAGTTCGAGACCAGTCTGGCCAACATAGTGAAACCACGTCTCTACTAAAAATACAAAAAATTAGCTGGGTGTGGTGGCATGCCTGGCTAATAATCCCAGCTGTAATCCTAGCTACTTGGGAGGCAAAGGCAGGAGAGTTGTGCCAACCCAGGAAGCGGAGGTTTCAGTGAGCCGAGATCGTACCACTGCACTCCAGCCTGGGTGACAGTGCAAGACTCTGTTACAAAAAACAAACAAACAAAAAAACCATTGGTTTTCTGATGCCATTTTGCATAGAGTGGACTGCTGAGGGTCACTGAAGGATGAGAGAGAGAATACATGACAGGAACAACCATTTCAAATCCAAGGAGAGGTATGACATGTGCAGGTGACAGGGGCAGAAGGAACAGGGCAGTAGGTGGGAGGGACGGGGGTGGCCAGCGCGGGGAGAGGAAGGGGAGGACTTCCAGTGCCTGGAGGGAGGTGACCCCTCTCCATTAAAAGAGACCCCCTCCCTCCTGGGCTGAATCCCATAATCAGCAGCAAAGGCAGCTGGCAGGGATGGCAGCTGTACGGGTGTGAAATGGTAGCAGTGCCTCAAGCATTTTCCTCAGCACCTTCGTCATTAGCCATTTGTTTCCTCCCACAACAATTAGTGCTAATGTGACATGTGCTCATTTTTATATGGGATAAAACTGCCACCCAGTGCGATTTGGTGCAAATGAGTCGAACCAGACAGGCTCGCCCTGAGCTTCCTCTTTTGTTTCTGGAGTGAGTCCTCCTGCTGGGGACTTTTCTCACCAGGCACTCAGGGGTACTGGTGCAGGAGCTCTAGGCCTGAGTGGACTCCAGCAAGTCCATTAATGCAGAGCTTGCATCCACCCAGAGCTACCACCAACCCAGAGCCTCTACCAACCCAGAGCTCCCACCAACCCAGAGCCTCTACCAACCCAGAGCTCCCACCAACCCAGAGCTCCCACGAACCCAGAGCCTCTACCAACCCAGAGCTCCCACCAACCCAGAGCTCCCACCAACCCAGAGCCTCTGACAACCCAGAGCCTCTGCCAACCCAGACTTCTACCAACCCAGAGCTTCCACCAACTCACAGCTTCCACCAACTCAGAGCTCCCACCAACCCAGAGCCTCTGCCAACCCAGAGCCTCTACCAACCCAGAACTTCTACCAACCCAGAGCTCCCACCAACCCAGAGCCTCTACCAACCCAGAACCTCTGCCAACCCAGAGCTCCCACCAACCCAGAGCCTCTACCAACCCAGAACCTCTGCCAACCCAGAGCTCCCACCAACCCAGAGTCTCTACCAACCCAGAGCCTCTACCAACTCAGAGCTCCCACCAACCCAGAGCCTCTACCAACCCAGAGCCTCTACCAACTCAGAGCTCCCACCAACCCAGAGCCTCTACCAACCCAGAGCTCCCACCAACCCAGAGCCTCTACCAACCCAGAGCCTCTACCAACCCAGAGCTTCTACCAACCCAGAGCTTCCACCAACTCACAGCTTCCACCAACTCACAGCTTCCACTAAGTCAGAGCTTCCACCAGTCCAGAACTTCCACCAGTCGAGAGCTTCCACCAAGCCAGAGCTTCCACCCAGGGCTTTCACCAACCCAGAACTTATACCAATCCAGAGATTCCACCAACCCAGTGCTTCTACACAGAGCTCCTACCAACCCAGAGCTTCCACCAACCTAGAACTTGCACCAGCCCAGAGCTTACACCATCCTAGAGCTTCTCTCAACTCAGAGGTTCTGCCCAGAGCTTCCACTAGCCCAGAGCTTGCACCAAGTCAGAGCTTTCACCAACCCAGGGCTTCTTCCAACCCACAGCTTCTTCCCAGAGCTTTCACCTCAACCCAGAACTTCTGCCAACCCAGAGCATCCATTAATCCAGAGCTTCCATCCAGAGTTTCTGCCAACTCAGCTTCCACTAAGCCCAGAGTTTGCACCAAATCCAGAGTTTGCACCAACACCAAACTTACTTCCAACAAACCAGATTGCACCAACCCAGAGCTTTTGCCAACCCAGAGCTTCCACCAATCCAGAGCTTCCACTAACTCAGAGCTTCCACCAATGCAGAGCTTCCACCAACCCAGAGCATCCACCAACCCAGAGCTTCTTCCAACCCAGAGCTTGCACCAACCCAGAGCTTCCGTTAACCTAGAGTTTCCATCAACCCAGAGCTTCCACCAATCCAGAGCTTCCATTCAGAGCTTCTGCCAACCCAGAGTTTCCACCAATCCAGAGCTTCTGCCAGCCCACAGCTTCCACCAGCTCCAAGCTTCCTCCAACCCAGAGCGGGCACCAATCCAGAGCTTCCACCAACCCAGAGCTTCTGCCAACCTAGAGCTTCTGCCAATGCAGAACTTCTGCCCAGAGCTTGCACCAACCCAGAACTTCTGCCAACCCAGAGCTTCTGCCAGCCCAGAGCTTCTGCCAACACAGAGCTTCTGCCAACCCAGGGCTTCCACCAACCTATAGCTTCTGCCAACCCAAGGCTTCCATCAGCTGAGGGCTTCTGCCAACCCAGAGCTTCTGCCAACCCAGAACTTCTGCCCAGAGCTTCCGTCAACCAAGAGCTTCCACCATCCCAGAGCTTGCACCAACCCAGAGCTTCCACTAAACCAGAGCTTGCACCAACCCAGAGCTTCCACTAAACCAGAGCTTGTACCAACCCAGAGCTTGCACCAACCCAGAGCTTGCGCCAGCCCAGAGCTTGCAGTTCAGTCTCTGGAAAGGGGGGGAACAGCTGTGTGGGCGGCATTCGTTCCAGGTGTGACTCTGAGGGGATGGCCAGGCTGTGCTGTGCTTACTTTCCAGAGGGCAAGAAGGAACAACCCAGGGACTAGGGCCACACACACACACACACACACACACTGCACAAATCACACACACACATCACACACCCAGCACACACACACACTGCACAAATCACACACACACATCACACACCCAGCTGCACACACACACACACTGCACACATCACACACACACACACACACCCAGATATACACACACACACTGCACACATCACACACCCAGATATACACACACACTGCACACATCACACACACGTCACACACCCAGATACACACACACACACACACTGCACAAATCACACACACACACGGCACACATCACACACACACACACTGTACACATCTTACACACACACTGCACACCACACAGTGCACATGTCACACACACACATCGCACACATCACACTGCACATTACACGCAGACCCCACACACACTGTGCACACCTCATAACACACACACTGCACACTCACACACACACACTCCCATGATGCCTTCTCTGTGGCCAGGAGACGTGAGGCCTGTGCCTGTGCCCGTGCCCCTCTGTCTGGGGCCTGCCTGTAGGACGGTGTCCTCCTGAGACTGGGCTGCATGGACGCGTGTGGGGCCAGGTGTCTGAGCCCCGTCCTCCTGGCCGCCACCCCTGTGGTGCTGGTGAGGTTGGGCGGCCAGAACTCAGTACCACGCCCCGGGCCTTCAGCAGCAACTTGGATTCTTCACTGCTCCGGCGCTGGGCATCCCACAGGGGGTTGGGGGCTTGGGCCTGGCGAAGCCCCTCCCGGCTCCAACAGGGTCCTTGGAGTGGGGGCTGGCTCTGCAGTCCCTTCCTCTCCTTAGGAGGACACCCACCCCACTGGCTCAGGACCACTGTACAATTGGGTCTCACCCTAGCACTGCTCCACGGCCCCCTCTCCAGACACAGCTCCCCTGCCAGCAGGGCTCTGGGGACAGCCCTGCTCTGCAGCTGTGGCCTCTGGGCCCTGCTCTGTGCCCTTCTGGCTGCTTCCTGGTGTGGATCTTGGGGCCTCTGGGCTTCCCCAGATGTCTGAGAATAGAATCAGCTTCCCTCTCTCCTGGTAGCAAACCTCATTGATTCAGTCCCAGGACCCTCCAGACGCTTCTGGCATCTGGGCCCGTCCATTCCCACCAACAACCGCGTCATGCCAGCTTCCTCCTTCCCCTCTCGGGAGAGGAGCCGTCCTCGCTGGCCTTCCGGAGGCTTGTGGGGCTGTGGGATGGAGGATCCTCCCTCTCAATGTTCCTTCCGGTAAAGCCCCTCACCTATGTACAGATTTGGTTCATTTGACACCTATCATGGGCACCTGGGTCCCTACCCAGGGCTGTCAAAGCTGACCTTTCTCTGGAGCTGGCTGATGTGACCACCTGGGCCATTCAAAGGAGTCGGGACTGGTGTGTGCCTGGTGCATTTAGAAGCAAGGAGGAGGGGACAGGAGCTGCTGTTTCCTAGAAGAATGGTCGGTGATGACGGCCTGCCTGCTGCAGTGTGGGAGGAGGACGTTCTCACGGACCCTGACCTTCAAGCTGTCGGCTGGAGCCTGGAGGCGAGAGGGACTCTGCCACACCCAGGGTGCGCCTCCCACCTCGTCATTGCTCAGGCCCCCTTCACCCTTTGTGCTGTGGGGAGGGAACCAGCTAGAGACAGTGTCACGCTGCATGTGACAGGAAGGTGACATTCTGGTCTCAGAGCCTGAGGCTGATGCCTGTGGGGCAATTTCAGGGGAGCACAGAGAGGGGGCCCCAGACAGCCCTTTGCAAACAGAGGCAGGGTCAGGCCAAACCGCAGGGACAGGGGGCAGGTGCAGGATGGAGTCTGAGGTCTGGGCCTGGGCTCAGCCTGTTTCAGCTGCTGCTCAGATGCTTTCTGCAGAGGGGACGTGTCCCCCTCTCCACCCATGAGTGCATTCGCATGTGGGGCACTGCTCCCGGCTGAGACCAGGGTTTGGCTCCAGTGACTATTTTTAGGTGGTTTTTCCTCTGTGTCTCATCCCCAGCTCTCGGCTGCTGTGCCTTAGTGGTGTTCCCATTCCTCCCTCACAGCAGCGGTCCTGTGGTTTCAGGGGCGAGCGGGGGACATGTCCCTGGGGACTGACTCCTGCTTGCTCCCGAGGGGCACTTTGGCAGGGCGGACGTTGGAAGCTGAACGCAGAGGAAGCATCTGGAAGCAGAGCCCTTGGCCTCAGCCCCCTGTCCTGGGTGAGTCAGGATCTCTGCTGGGGAGGGCTCTGGGGAGACAGCTCTGCAATCCACTCTTCTCGGTTCACGAAGAGCCAGGCCTGGGTTTGACCTTCATGCATGAAGGAAGGAAAGCGGGTGGAACAGCCGTGGACGTGGGGGCAGATCGACTAGTCAGCAGTGGCGACCGTGGACTTGACTTTCACTGGAAGCTCAGAAATACTTTGGTCATGCTGTCAAATCTTGTTATCTCTGAAGGGGAAGTGGGGAGGTTCCTTTGTGTCAGGGCAGACAGGAGGTGTGGCGGGAGGCCAGGGGAGGTGGGTGCCTGCACTGGGGTCTGAGCAACCTTCAGGGAGGAGGGGGCCTAGAAGGGCAGGAAATGGCCAGATGTTGTTCCGAAGCCCCTTGGACAAGGGTCCTGGGGACAGGAGAACCCCTGGATGGTGTCAAATAGAAAACCAATCTGGACTTAGGAGGGACCAGTGGGTTGTGGGAAAGGAAGGGGAGGGAGGGGGCCTTGGGGAGGGGTTCTGACCTGAGGCCCCCTTTTCACAGAGGGGTTGGCTGCGAGATGGAAGCCCCTTCCCAGCTCCTGGCTGTCTCTTTAAATGTCTTTTGAGTTTCAGTTCTCACTATGAAATGTCTCGTTCGTTTGGTGTTTACTAGTTCATTTCCTTTTAAGCAAAGGAATTTTTCCCTCGCAGACACCCTACAAGTCACCAGCAGCAGGTGTTTCACTACTAGAGTCAGGCGTCCACTCCAGTGAACTTGAGAAGGGCTAGGGTTGAGGGGCACAAAACGTGGCAGCTGAAGGCAGGCCTGCTAGGCAGGGTTTGTGGGCATCTTTCTCTAGGGAGGGCTGTGGGCACAAGCGAATGTCTAGCACAATTGTCTTTTTTTTTTTTTTTTGAGGTAGGTTCTTGCTCTGTTACCAAGGCTGGAGTACAGTAGTGTGATCTTGGCTCACTGCCTCCCCCATGGGTTGAAGTGATTCTCCCAGCTTAGCCTCCTGAGTAGCTGGGATTACAGGTGTGTACTACCATGCCCAGCTAATATTTGTGTTTGTGGTAAGGATGGAGTTTGTGATATTGCCCAGGCTGGTCTTGAACTCCTGGACTCAAGCAATCTTCCTGCTTCAGCTTCCCAGAGTGCTGGGATTACTAGCATGAGCCACAGCATGTGGATTGCAGTTATCTTTAGATCTAATCAGATATTCCTGAAATTTGAGTTTACGAGGATCTGCTAATTCAGAAGGAAGTTCTTTACTCCCAAAACCACAGAGCCCTGCAGTGGGTGTGAGTGTGGCCATAGACCCAGGTGACTCTCTTCAACTGTGGCTCATCAGGAGTCTCATTCATGGGAAATCCCAAGTTCATCCACTATAGGGAGAGCCACATATTTGTAAATTCTGCCTTTTACTTTTTGTATTTTTGAGAGAGGGAGCAAATACGTTCACGCAAAGTAACGAAACGACAGCTGTTAGAAGGGTTTTGCATGAATCCCTTATTGTTCTGCTCTGCAACCGACTTGGCCACTAACCCTGGATGGCCACACCCAGACCTGTTCCCTCCTCAGGCCCAGAAGCTCCTGGACACTCCAGGCAGCCTCCCAGGACCGCTGGCAGGCACTTCGCACAGATCTGTCACAGGTGGTTTAACTGTCTGTTTGAACCTTCTCAAGTTACAATTCCAAGGAGTCCCAAGGAAGTAAAGTGATTTTAAAAACACAGAAAACAGTTTTCAGAATTTCTCTAGCCAGCCATGAAGGAGTAGCTAGTATGGAATTCATGCTGTTTGCTGTTTTTTGTTGTTGTTGTTGTTTCTTTTTGGGCCAAAAGAACTAGAAAGCTGGACAAAACAGGCAAAACAATTAGATTTGGACATCAGGACAAGAGGCTGGACAAGGCTGTCGTCCCTAAGAGATAGGAAAAAATGAAGCGAGTTGTATAATCAACGCTGTTTTCTTCTGGAGGCAGTTTTCATGCTGTCAGGCAGGGAGGGGGAATCCAGGCAGAGCATGGTGATCTAGCTGAATTGAGGAGAAGAAAGCCGGCTTTGGGGAGCAGAGGTGAGACAGGATAGCAGAGAGGAGGAAGATACTCAAAGAAATTCAAACACCTATGTAAGGTCTCTTTGAGTCTTTACGTAATACCAATCTGTACATGCATAGGTGGAATTCTAGGAAGTGAATAAAGAACAGTGAGGTATAAGCCGAAAAGTTGCTAGAACTCACACCAGGAGGCAGGATATCTGAACTCCATCTGTTCAGTTGGAGACCTCACAGAGCACTTGAAGCACTCAATAGACAATACAAAGCACCAAGCCTTAGTGGTAGGAATGAATTAGCTCTAGAATAAAGGCTACTCTAGATACCCCAAGAAAACATAAAAGCAAGCCTCAAAAAGATCAACCTCATCTGCAAGTAACTTTATTACTTGCCAGAACAAATGTCAACACTCTTTAAAAAGGAAAAAAAAATCCATATATTTATCAGTTATATTCAAAATGCCTGTCACCCAATAAAATATTGTGAGATATGTGAAGCAGAGATTGTGATACAGAACTAGGCAAGATGTCAGTCCATAAAAACAGACCCAGGAATGACAGGAATGATAGAATGAGGAGATAAAGAATTTTAAATGGCTCTTATAAATATTATAAATATGTTTAAGCATGTAAAAGAAAACATGAATGCAGTCTGAAGAGAAAAGGAAGGACTTGAAAAACAAATGGGATCTCAAGAAGTGAAAAATAATTTTGCAAATGAAAAGTTCATTAGATGGGATCAACAGCAGATTCAAAACTGCAGAAGAAAAGATCAGTAAACTTGAAGACGGGGCAATAAAATCTGTGAAAACAGAAGCATAGAGAGGAAACAAGACTAGAAAAAAATGAACAGAGCCTCAGGGCATGTTGTCTAACATGCTTGTAATTGGAATTCGAAAATAAAAGAAGGGTGAGAGACAGTAGCAGAGAAAATGTATTAGAAAAAAAAATGGCCCCCAAATCAATTTGATAAAAAGTGAAAACCCACAGATCCAAGAAGTAAAACAAATCTCAAACAGTGTAAACACTAATGAAAGTACATCAAGGCATATCATAATCAAGCTGCTGAAAACCTATGATAAAGAAAAAATTTTAAGAGTGGCTAGAGGAGCAGAAGACTACATTTAGGGGAACAACAATAAGATGACTACAAACTTCTCTTTAGAAAGATGCGAGCTAGAAGACAGTAGAATGACATCTTTCAAATAGAGAAAAAGAATCTATAACCAAAAATTTTATATTTAGCAAACATATCTTTCAAATATGAAGGTAAAATACTTTTTCAGATACACACAAAATGCTATTTTTTAAACTAGTGTGGCTATTCATCAATAAATATAAAAAGAACTTTCTTTAGGGATAAAATGGAATCCTTAAAAACCCAATCTGAAATAAACCAGGAAAGGAAAAATAAAAGAACAAAAAACATGAATCAAATAGAAAAAAAAATATCAAGTTGGTAGACTTGAACCCAACTATATTAAAAATTATATCAAATGTAAATGGTTTAAACATTCTAATTAAAATGCAGAAACTGTCAGGCTAGATTTAAAAAGCAAGACCCAATTATATGCTAACTACAGGAAATGAGCCTTAAATACAAAGACAGAGAAATAAAAGTGGAAGGATGGAAAATGGTACAGCATGCAAATAGTAATCATAAGAGAGCTGGAGTGGCTCACAAAGTAGACTGTAGGAAAGGAATAATATCACCAGAGATAAAGAGGGACATTTCATGATAATGAAAAAGCAAATTAATTCACCAAGAAGAAATAACCACCCTCAGTTGGTATACTCCCAATAACAAACCTTCAAAATACACAAAGAAAATAATAATAGAACTGAAAAGAGAAATAGAAATCTGTATTTAGAGATTTCAAAACTTCTCTTTCAATTACTGTGGACTGAAAATTCATAAGAATATGGAAGAGTTGAAAATACTATCAACCAACTCGATCTAATTGACATTTATGCAGAATTCCTCCCCAAAAAAGCAAAATACATATTATTTGCAGGTGCATATAAAATTTACCATAGTAGATAATATTTTGACTCTCAAACAATTCTCAAATTTGGAAAGATTTAAATGAGGTAGAATATGTTCTCTGACCACAGGGAATTAAACTTCCATAGTATTTCAGAAGTTAAGAGCAATACTATGTTTACTTTAAGGAACAGTGATAATTAGTGTTCATAAGGCATGCCTTATAAGGATTTCTTCCATGCCTCAATTCATTTATAAGACATGCCTTAAGTATGTCTTCAGAAAATTAAATGTAAAATAGGTATAGTGTTAATATTTTATGAAATTTGCAAATGTACTCATAATTGAGAGAGTAGTTCAATGAAACCTGTATACTCACCACTCAAATTTCACAGTTATCAAGAATATGGCATATTTGCTTCACCAATTTGGGGATCTGAAGCAGATCCCCAATATTATATGATTTTACTCCTACATGTTATAGTTTGCCTCTATAAAAACACTGGATATTTTCTCATGTGATAAGTAATAGTAATTCTTTATGATCATAAGACCTTGCAGCTGTTGCAGTAGGGGGGAGAACCTCAGTGCAGAACTAAACTCAGTGCTAAACACAGCAAAGGCAGCTGGGGATTCATCGCCAAAGAGCAAAGCAAGGGGGTCAGTGGATGGAAAAGTACTAAGAGAAACTTAATTACATGTTGTATTAGTTTGCTAGGGCCGCCAAAATAAATCCACAGGCTGGATGGAAAGTAAACAACAGAAATTTATTTTCCCACAGTTTTGGAGGCTGGAAGTTCAAGATCAAGATGTCATCAGGTTTGGTTTCTTCTGAGCCCTCTCTCCTTGGCTGTCCTCTCCCTATGTTCTCATGTGATCTTCCCTTTGTGTGTACATATGTCTGTGTCTCCTAATTTCCTCTTCTTGTAAAGACACCAAACATATTGGATTAGGGTTCACTCTTATCACCACATTATACTTTAATAAATTATTTTATTTATTAGTTTTTTTATTGATTGATTTTTGAAACAGGATCTCACTCTGCTGCCCAGGCTGGAGTGCAGTGGTATGATCACAGCTTACTAGGCTCCCTGGGCTCAGGTGATTCTCCCACCTCAGGGACTATAGGCACTTGCCACCATGCCTGGCTAATTTTTGTATTTTTTTGTAGAGATGGGATTTTGTCATGTTGCCTAGGCCGGTCTCTGTCTTCTGGGTTCAAGCAATCCACTCACCTCAGCCTCCCAAAGTGCGGAGGTTATGTTGTGAGTCACCATGCCCAGCCCTTAATAAATAATTTAAAAATTCTACCTTTAAATATAGTGACATTCTGAGGTAATCAGGTTAGGAATTTAACAGAAATTTTGAGGAGACACAATTCAGCCCATAACAGACATCAAGGGTAGGAAGAGTCTTGCTAAAGGCAGGCCAAGGACCTAGATATTAAAGGTTGAGGATGAGAGGTTTGATCAAATATTGAGGATGTGGGGGTTCTCACTAAGCTGACCTAACTGGTTTCTTACTAAAACTGGGTTCAGCAGCTTAAGGGTGTGGAGGGCTAAGGTTGAGGTCTAGTTGAGAAGAGGGCTCAAAGGAGTCTAAAGTTTGGTCAAGGAAGGTGTCTTTGTCAAAGGAGACCTCCCCATTTTCAACCAAATCCCCTGTTTCAACTCTTTCCTTCAACCTGCCTTCCATGAAACCTGATATATCCCATCTTGAGCCATTCTGGGATTCTGAAGTACATCCTGAAGTAGAAACTTAGTGTCTGTGAAAGGCGAACACATCTTGTCTTTGTTCTTGTTTTTTTTGAAGTGACTTTAGTTCCTCCTTGCTGAAGAATAGTTTAGCTGGGTATAAAATTCCAGGTTGGTAGTAATTTTTCTTCAGCACATTATAAACATCACTTCCAAGTATTTTGGAAAGACTTGGAATATTGTTCTTAATGAGTCCCTTAGCAGGTTTTTTTTCTCCTTTTTAGGAAATCTTTCTTCTAGTAGCTTTTAATGTTTTTTTTTTTTAATTGCGGATGTTTGTTTTTATTTATTCTGTTTGGCATATGATGTGCCCTGAATACTCATGTCTTCAATTCTGAAAAATTCTTAGCCATTACCTCTTCTTACCATGCCACACTGTTATCTCCTGTGTTTTTTACAACTGAAATTCCCAATAAGCATATGTTAAATCTTCTCTATCTGGCCTCATCTTTTAACTCTTCTTTCATATTTTCCTTCTCTTGACATCTCTATATTATTGTCTCCATCAGTTTCTTGCTAAAAATTTCTAGTTTACCAGTTATCTCTTCTTCGTGTAGTATTTATTCCACCTATTGAGTTTTTTTTTTTTGTTTTTT
>NW_016107427.1:3418233-3428657 GCF_001604975.1 Cebus imitator | reverse complement strand
AGTCTCACTCTGTCACCAGGCTGGAGTGCAGTGGCACAATCTCAGCTCATTGCAACCTCCATCTCCCAGGTTCAAGTGATTCTCCTGCCTCAGCCTCCTGAGTAGCTGGGACTAGAGGTGCACACCACCACACTCAGCTAATTTTTGTATTTTTAGTAGAGATGGGGTTTTGCCATGTTGGCCAGGACGGTCTCAATCTCTTGACCTCATGATTCACCTGTCTTGGTCTCTCAAAGTGCTGGGACTACAGGTGTGAGCCAACATTCCTGGTGAGGTTTAAAAATAATTTCATGGCCATATTTTTCATTTTTAACATTTTAAAATTGGTCTTTCCTATATTATTCTGTCCTTTACGATTTTTTTTTATTATCTTAATTTTTTTTTGAGACAGAGTCTCACTCTGTTGCTTAGATTGGTGTGCAGTGGTACAATCATAGCTCACTGCAGCCTTGAACTCCTGCTTCAGCCTCTCAAGTAGCTGGGACTGCAGGCACATGCCACTATGCCCAGCTAATTTTCAAATTTTTAAAAATAGAGACAGGATCTTGCTATGTTGCCCAGGCTGATCTTGAACTCCTGGGCTCAAGTGATCCTCCTGCCTTGGCCTCCCAAAGTGCTGGGATTACAGGTGTGAGCCACAGCACCCGGCCTCTATTCTTCTATTCTTCACTGATACAGTTTCTGATTTGTTTGCAAATCTCTGAGAATTTTAAACATATATAATGTTATGACTCTTTTGGTTGATTTATTGTTTTTCTTTCTCCCATTTGTTGTGTTTATTGGCTGGATTTCATGATACTGGTTTTTCTCATGTGTTCTAAAAGTTTAGTTTGTAAATTCATCTTAATTAGTGTTTTCTGTTCTATGTTGCTTTCGCCTCTTCCCCACTGCTTGCCCCTCTGTGTGTAAGTGTTAGCAGCCACCAATGGGTTTGCAACTTAGAGCCAAGTCCTACTTCAGCAGACTGGGGTTTCTTCCCGGGGAGAACTGAAGCTCTGTGGCTGACCTGATCAGGTGCTAGTTGCGTGACTATCTCTGTCCCCTGAAGGTAACAGCTTCTTTTTGGCCCCCAGTGACAGGCAGAGAAGCCTTACACAGCCCAGTCCTAGCTACTGCCAGCTCCCTGATCCATGCAGCAAGCGTGGTCTCAGCCTGAATCTAGAGGCAGAGGCATCAGTGCCCACTGACCAAGCCAGCAGAGAGAGTATCTCCTGCTACTTCTGCCTGCTCAAGTCCTGAGTCTGTGGCTTCAAGTTCAGATTCCTGTTGAGAGTTTCTGTTCTTTTTCAGGCTCAGTTAGCTTGCTTTTGAGCTCAGCTATGCCTTGTTAAACACAAAAAGATTCATCATCAATAGGAGTTGGCGTGAGGTGGCTCCAGCATGAACTTGGTCAGCAGTTCTGCCATGTTGTCCCTCATGCTCTGAGTGGGGCCTGTGGCTCATATTCGCACAGCAGGCCTCTCCCCTGAACCCCAAACAGTGCAGCTCTCACGTAGGGCCCCACTACCTTGTGTCTAAATGAGCATCACCCTCCTCTGTCTGCCTGCAGCTGGGAGCCCAGCCAACCTACTCTTTGCATTGTGAGGAGGTCAAGCCCTTGTTCAAGAGCATTTGAAGGCTCTCAGTGGACCTCAGGATAAAACTCCAACTCCTCCGTGATGCTCAGTTTCTCCCTGTTCAGTCCCCTCCAGCTCCAGGGCTTTCCCAGTCCTGAGCTTTTCCTTCTGTGGCTTCCCAGCTCCGTGTCTGGGATTCTGTGGCCTGGGTGTTCCTATTGCAAGTCTCCACACTGAGCCACACTGTAGGATCACCTGTCCTTTGCTGGAAATGCCCCGAGCTGTCTCATGTCCTTGTGCATGTAACCAGGAAGGAGACCAAGGGTTCTCCAGGACTCCAGGGTTCTGGTGTCGCTGAGGCTTGGCATGGGTTTATGTCATTAGCATTAGAAGGCTTGGTCTCCGAGACAGCCCTGCCTTTGCAGTCCTGGCTCCTCAGTCCTGCCAGAAAGTGAATTAGCCTTAGGCAGGGGTGGGACAGGGATGGCCATGAATGAGGGGGTCTTAACCCTTTGCATCTGTGACTCAACCAAGTGCAGAAACAGCTTCTGTCTGAAAGGAGAAAAAGATCGGCAGAACCAACATATCGACAGAAGAGCCATCTCAGTGAGAGGCAGAGGCTGAAAGTAAAAGTCAATATCCAGAGAAAATCAAACACTGCAGCTTCCAGCGATGTCCTCGTCATTGCAAACCCCTTTGCTGTTAATATTTCAGTAAAGGGCACTCACTCCTCGGGACCCTGATTCATGGATCTATTTGGGCACAGTGCCTGCCCCTTTGTTCATAAAATCCATGAGCAATTAGAAGGAGGAAGCTTTATTATTCATTCAGCGTGGTCCTAGTATCCCTGTATTATAAGAAAAAAAAATTCTCACTGCAAAATAAGTATATGAGTCACCCACCCAGCCCCCAAGGTGTCAGCCCCAGGACAACTAGAAAGCCAACAGGGACCTGAGGAACAGGAGCAAGGCAGGCTGGCCCTGGTCACAATCACATCTCCAGCATCTCAGTTCTGCATCTGTAAAATGGGATGAGAGTCGCAGTCCTTACTTGAGGGACAGTGGTCACGACTGTAAAAGAGAGAGGCGGATCCTGGGAAAGGTGGCCACACCATTGCTGTCATTGTTATCACAGTTGTCACCTCCTCATAGGATGCTGGAATCTTGGAGAGTGGAGACCTCTTATGCTAATGAGTTCATGGGCCCTGGTCTGCTGGCCCAGGCAACCCCCACAGGTACACGGATGGCATCTGGTGTTTCCCAGCCAGGGTAGCAGGAGAGGGGAAGGTGTGGTCCCTGAGGCCTCTGGGGTGTGTTGAGAGGAGTGTGTGCCAGTCTCCATGCCCACATCCATGGAGGCCTCGGTTGACTAGAGCCTCCCCCACTCCAGGTAGGAAATGGAAGACACAGTGGGGGAGGACTGGCCCAGGAAGTTCCTTCAAGGACAAGAGACCAAAGCAGAGCCTTCAATGGGAATTCAAGTTGTGCCCTCTGATCAGAGCCCCATGCAGGCCGAGCCATGCCAGCATGGGCTGGTTTGGAGACTGTTTGTTTGCAGGTGGCATTGGCCTCAGTGGCTCAATCTAGTATTTTTCTCACCCAGCAAGTCTGGAGGTTGAGGCTTGTCTCATTTGGGATTGTAATTTATTGAGGTGATTGAGTGGGAACGCAGAGAATCCCACGTCATTGAAAGAAGAATTTATTACTCACAGGTCCTGAGAGGGAGCCCCAGTCAGAGCAGGCAGAGAGCTGGCCCATGATAGAAGAGGCCCCCCCAACTGTCATAGTGAGGGTGCTGTGGGGAGACAGCAGGCTTTGCTGCGGGGGCAGCTGATGCAAATTCGTTGTTCACTGTTCTTGATATTCATTGCTTGGAATCAGGGCTTGGCCTCGGGTCCTTCAGAAGCCCCCCGAGGTCCCCTGCAGGGGTGGGCACATTGGCTGATGCTGTCTGAACAGGGCCACCTGGGGTCCCCAGCTGCAGTCCTGGCCTCCTGCCAGCCCCAGGCTGCTGGGTCTTTTCGGAGACAGTCGTTAAGTTCTTTTCAGCTGCTGCCAGTCAGGTGCCGTGGGACCCACTTCTGGGCTATGGTCGGTCATTATCTGTCACCAGCAGCCGTCCCTGCAGAGGACTTGAGGTCCCCGGAACCGACCCAAGGACCACACACCAGATGCCTGGCACTACAGCCTTTGGTCACAGCCTGGCTGTGGAGCACTGGGCATGGCCCTGCTCCTTGAGGGGCCTCAAAGGAAGCAATGGGCCTGGTGTCTGAAGAGGAGCCTAACTGAGATTGTCCACTCCCCAGCCAACAGGCTTCCAGGGTCAGTTAGGACGTCATGTTTCTTTGCTTTTAGTGGGAATTTAATCATCTTAGTGATTTGATGCTCTCTCATGGGGGGCGAAAGCTGACTGGCAGTCAATGTTTGATCGAGGGAGGGGAGGCTGGGTGTGGTGGCCACGCCTATAATCCCAGCACTTTGGGAGGCCCAGGTGGGAGGATCGCTTGAGCCCAGGAGTTCCAGGCTGCAGGGGGCTACGATCATGCCACCGCACTGCAGCCTGGGTAACAGAGCAAGACCTTGACTCTAATAAAAATAAAAATTTAAAGTAAAGGAGGTGGAAAGGAACTAAGTTCCTACTTGGAAAATACCATTTGCTTGGGTGTAAATGAATAACACTGATCAGCGTGTGGTCACAAGGCCACACCCTGGGCTCTGTGTCGTCACGGTGCCAGTCAGGAGGCAGGTTCACTCTTCCCCGCACAGAGGGAAGCCCTGGGGATGTGGCCGGCAGAGGGGCCCTCCTCTACTTCCCTCCTGGACAGGTGGGTGAGCCTTGCTCCCTGGAGAAGCCGCACCAGTGCGCTCCCAGATAGCAGCAGGGAGAGCCCAGGAACCGGCAGGTGCACCTGGGGGTGCCAGAGGGTGGGCGGAGGTGGGGTAGGTCTGCCTGGCAAGGAGTCCTCCTTCTTGGTGAAAGATGGGAACAGACTGAGGAACAATCACACCTGTCACCCCCATCACACCACACCTGGCAGCTGGCTGAAGGCAAAACCTCAAGAGTTTGTTTCTTTTTTCCTTCCTTCCTTCCTTCCTTCCTTCCTTCCTTCCTTCCTTCCTTCCCTTCTTTCTCTTTTTTTTTGACACCATTTTCTTCTGTCACCCAGACTGGAGTGCAGTGGTGTGATCTTGGCTCACTGCAACCTCCACCTCCTGGGTTCAAGCGATTTTCCTGCCTCGGCCTCCAGAGTAGCTGGGATTACAGGCGCCCATCACCATGCCTGGCTAATTGTTGTATTTTTAGTAGAGACGGGTTTCACCATGTTGGCCAGGCTGGTTTAGAGCTCCTGACCTCAGGTGATCTACCCACCTCAGTCTCCCAAAGTACTGGGATTACAGGCGTGAGTCCCCGACCCGGCCAGGAGTTTCTTTATAAGAAATGGTGGTTAGAAGGTTTGGCTTTTTTTCTTATTATAAAAGCAATGAATGTTTATATAATATTGGACTTATAATAAAATATCTCCCAAGGCTACAGAGACTCCCTATTTGTGTGTCGGTGGTCATCTCAGCCTAGTGGCCGACCCTTAAGTTGTGGCCCAGCCCCTGCACCTCCTCCCGTTTGGTTGTCTCAACTTCAGTCAGGAGGAGTGGAGCCCACCTGGCCACTCAGGCCACCAGCCTGGGATCTCCATGGAGTTGGGGGTCCCCCTCCTACCTACATCAAACCCAACAGCTAGTTCTGTCGACTGTGCCTTCAAAATACATCCCACACTGGGCCCCTCCTCATCCTCAAGGCATGTCCCTGCAGGCCCTCCACTTCCCCATCAGCGTTTGCAGCCAGCTGGGGCCCCAACCTGGGCAGATCTACCTAGAAACTGGGAAGTGGCCACAATGGTGGCGGCCACCTTGGCGGTGTGGGGAGAATTGGAATGGCAGGACCTAAGAGTCAGGTGCAGAGACACCTGACTCTGCGCTGGTGCCAGCCCCAAATTTGGAAGCATCGCTGGTGGCCAAATTCCACTGAGCCTGGAGTCCTGCTGTTGACTTTCTGATCCAGCTGGTAAGGGGGGTAGCCCGGTCCCCCCTGTGAAACCAGACGTGTTCCGGGGTGACTTTTCCCAGTGCGCTCCGAGGCCCACCATTCTCAGATGATCTGGGGGGTCTGTCGAAATGCAGGCTCATGGCTCCACTTCTGACGTGCAGAGTCAAAGCTGTGGGGATGGGGCCCGGGAGCCTGCATTTCAAACAGCTCCTAGGTGGTCCTGGTGGAAGTTGGGAACTTCTGGCCTAGGGGCTGGGACTGTGGACCTTGTAGCAGCTCATCGCGGGCTGGAGTCCTGGCTTCGTGTCCTTCTGGCTGGGGGACTTTGCAAGTTACACAACTGGCCAGCCCCCACGTCCTGCTCTGCAGGACAGGCTCCTCCACGAGTGAGATGCTGTCCAGCACAGCTTGGCACCGGGCACCCGGGGACGGCACTCGGCTCTGCCGCTCTTGTTATTGTGGTTGTTGCTGTTGTCACTGTGGCGCTCTGCCTTCCTGTTGTTGAGCCTGCTGGCTGTTGCACGTGACTTTGGACACCCATTTCCAGATGCCCGGGCCTGCACGCATCCCTGGAGTTGCCATGGAAACGGCACTGCAAGGATGGCAGAGCCACCGGGTGAACGTTGTCTGAGTTTCGCAGGCACCGCGGGGGGCGCCAGGCGTCTGTCTGCAGGGGGCATCTCTGCCGCTGAGCGGCAGTCCGGCGTCTCGCTATGGCATCTTCACTGACACAGCACCGATACTCCCCCTTGCCCAAGGCCATCCCTGGCGCCACCAGAGGCAGATTTTACTTTAGAAATCTTTATTATGACTCTGTTTCAAATTTAATTTATGAGACTCATTTGATGAGAAATAACACCGAAGCTTCCCCTACTCTCCTTGAAAACAAGTTCTCCTCGATGGTTTCTGTTTCTCCTCCTCCTTTGCTGTCTGAGTTTCTTGGCTTCTCTGTTTGAATCAGTGCCCAGCTCTGCAGAGACCCTGTAGCTGCTGCCTGCCTGTGCTGGTCCCGCGCTGTCACAGGAAACACGTTTATGAGAAGGTGTGGGGCGGACGGAGGGTGCCCAGCCTGGACTCCCGGCCCAGCCTGGGGGCAGCGGGACCCTGACGTGTCCTGGCTCTTGTTGAGAAAAGCATAAGTGTTGGGCTGGAACCCCCAGAATGAACCAGAAATTTCAAGGGGCATTGCCCTTATCTAATTTTGTGTCATTTTTTTGTTATTTAAACCTTAGAGACCTTTGGTCTGCTGTGTTTAGCATTTTTAGGCCCAGGCTTGGTTTAATCCAATCCACTTTCTCCTCAGCGAGCGTCAGGTGTGTGTGAGCTCTTCCTCCACTGGCACGTCCATCTCATGGGTGTCTCTGCGTATCGGAAGTAGCTTCCCACGGACTGCTGCACTGTGCCCATTCCAAGAGCAAGCAAGAGCAGCGGAAAGAAGAAAACGGCTCTCAGCATCTCCCAGCCAAATCACACCGCAGTTCTGGAAGACCCCTGTTACCTTGACATTTTCTCTCCTGGTCTCATTGGCCTTCCGATTGCTGGGAGCAAAGTTTAAATACTCCATGGGAGCAGCTGAAACCCTTTCGTTCAGCCCCAGACCTCACCAGAGACTCGGGAGTTGCCTGGTCCGGGCACAAGAAACTCAGCAAACACGTGCCGCCTCTGGCCAGCGATTTGCAATGTCGGTTTGTGCAGACAGGAGGCCTCCCCTCCTTCTACCAGAAGCAGGTGCAGGCCTCTCCTTGGCCTCCAGCTGCACAGAGTCCCTCACCTGGGGCCCGCCACTTACGCTCAAGAGGGCAGATGCAGGAAAGAAGCCCGGGAGGCTCCCAGGGACACCTCCACCACAGGGCACAGTCTCTGGAGGGGCTGCGCCTTGCACTGTGGGTCTGCCCTGGATGGCGGCCAGCAGGAGGCAGCTCTGCCAGTCACACGCTCCCCTGCAGCCCTCTTTGGGCCAAAAGGGCTTGGAAGATGACCAAAGGGTTTAGAAGGCCACGTGCCCTTCTTTGCAAGCATGGGCAGTTCCTTTCATGGTTTCCTCTGGGGAGCTGGTGACAGCGTGGACAGTAAGGGAAGTACCAGCTTCAAGGAGCCTGTCCCCTCAAGGTCCCTGTGGGGGATGATGATGGGAGAGGAGACGGGCTCCCAAAGACGCCAGAGGCCCAGGAGGCATCACAGTCAATGCAGCTGACCTGGAGCCGCCAGCAGAGCCCGGAACCAATCCTCGGGAAGTGTGGATGAAAGGCTGACAGCTCTGATGAGTGGGGCATCCAAGCCAGAAATGAATGAATGAATGGTTGAACGAATGAATGAAACCCCAGGCTGCTCCATCAGCCGCCCAGGGACTTGCTTTCTGACCGGAACCCCCCACCACAGGCATGCCGGGGGTCCCAGGGATGTGCTTCACCAGCAGAGAGCACCGTGGCCATCCAGCATCAATGCCATGGCAGTGATGTGCCCCCTCACCTGGAGAAATGGGGCAGCCGTGGCCACATCGGGCTTCTGAGGTCAGGAACGGTTACTCCAGGGGGGCTGAGGGTGATGCCTGGGCATGATGGATGTGGATGGGCATCAGCTGGCTCCTTGGCTCATCAGTGGGGGACCTGCCTGGGCCCCAGGCTGCAGCGGACCCTCACGTCAGGCTGCCTGAAGCTGTCTGCTCTTTCCCTCTCCCTAACCGAGGGATCTCTGGTGTCTCAGATAGAAATCAGTGGGCCGGATTGCTTATGCTGAGTGATGTCAAAGTAGCCTCCCTCCCCTGCCTTCAAGACCTAGGGACGGAGACTGGTGCCATCCGTTGCAAATGCCACCAGGGCCTGGGAGCTCACACTCACCCTGGCAGCCTCAAAAGCACCCTCCACCAAAGGGGCTCCGAGGGGTCTCAACAGCTCAGGGTATTGGAACTTCCTGAGGGCCGGCTCTGGAGGACAGCGCAGTGGTGGGCTTGCGGGTGGCGGGTCAGCGTCTGCCAGGCTTTGAGGAGGAGGGACGCTGACTAAGCGCACCGTCGGTGTGAGCTGTCATTCTCCCATGTGGGCCCGGAGCGCCTGCGAGGTAGGAACAGGCCCTGGAGGTGCCACCATCAGGCTCGGCCCTGTTACCTGGGGCGCTGCCACCCTCGATTCCGGCCGCTCTCACCTCTGCATGCTTGCCCAACACCGCTTTGTTTAGTCCAGGCAGAACAGCTGTCTTTCCTCCGTGACCTGGACGAAAACCCAACCCCGACATATACCTCCCCTCTCCCTAGACCAGAAGAAAGCCCTGGTGGGTCACGCCCTCAGCGGGGATGGGACCTGCTGACCCTCTGCACTCGGCGTTCCATGGTAGACGCTGGAAATCTGGGTCTCCCCCCGTCCTTCCCCCTTGCATGGCTCCCGGGCTCCCCTTCCTTTCCCTCCCTTCACTGGAAATGCAAGGAGAAGAAACTGAAAGATGAGGGACTGGGTTTCTTTGTTGTGCCTCTGGGCTCTCCAGGGTTTCTTCCAGTCTGGGGAGTTGGCAGCAGGTGACAGCTCAGTGCGCTGCAGACCTCGGGGGCCGTGGTCTGTGCCAGAGAGCACAGGAAACCGTGGCCCGGCCAGTGTGGCCTGCGTGAGTTGGACTGTGGTCTAGGGGCAAAAGTCCGCTCTGAGAGTCTGCATGTGGCTGGAGTTTGGCAGCTGACTGGGGCGAGCCGCTGCCTGCAGGGTTTCCGGAAGCGCCTGGGCCGCCGACGCTGGGACACTCTGGGCGCCTGGCTTTTCAGGGCTCCAGCAGGTGAGAAGGTGTCCCCAGATCATCCACTGCAGGGCCCAGGGCCCGGTGAGCCTGGGGCTGCTCTCCCCACACCCTGCGTGAGAAGAAGGTTAGATGCGCAGCCTTGTGGGGCCAATGGGACACTGACCAGCCTCTTTCTTGACAAAAAAAGGGCCTTTTTGAGGCTCTCTCCTAGGTGGGGAAGTGGCGTGATGTGAAAGTGAGTACCCTTCCAAGGGGTCTCCTCCGCCACCACCTCCCCACTCCCTGCCCGGGCTGGCAGGGGCATGTGCTGGAAGAGCAGAAGCAGCCAGGCCAGGCGCACCGGGGCAAGCTGGTTCCTCAGCTGGGATCTGTGGCCGTGATTGTTTCAGGCACCAGCAAAGAAAGGGGGCGATGCTGGAGCTCCGGGAGCAAAGGGGCGGGAGTTCTGGACAATGGGATGTGCCTGGGATGTCCAGGCACCGGGAGATGGGAAAGGCAAGAAAGGCAGCTCTTCCACACAGGTCTGCCGGTTCCACACTCGAGGCAGGCACAGGGGACATGCTGACCCCCCACCCCGAGCTGAGCCCTTCTGTAATGTCCAGGAGGCCGTGGCAGTGGGTCAGACAATGGTGGGGTCCCACAGCCTGGGAAGAAGGAAGCTGCCTCCTCCATCCGTCGGCTCTGCTTGCTGGAGGCTCTTTTCCTACCACTCTCCATGACTCATGTGGCACAGGACACAAACCTGACTTTGTGGGGGCTGCTGTGGGAACCTGGAGTGCTCGCCAGGGCAGCTGGGAGCTCGGTAACTCTGCTGCAAATGGAAGAAGTTCACAGAGGCCCAAAGTGTGGCTGGGAAGCCATGCACGTGAACTTCTGGCTCTGAAGCAAGTGGCTTCCCTTCCTTCCGGGACCCGCATGAAGACAGGCCCAGGGAGAAGGAGCCCAGACCACACAGACAAGCCCAGGGGAGGATGTGTCCCCACCACAGACAGCAGGTGAGGGGGTGTTTGCACCACAGAGACAGCAGGTGAGGGGGTGTCCCCACCACAGAGACAGCAGGTGAGGGGTGTCCCCACCACAGAGACAGCAGGTGAGGGGGTGTCC
>NW_016107427.1:3401925-3418128 GCF_001604975.1 Cebus imitator | reverse complement strand
ACAGAGACAGCAGGTGAGGGGGTGTCCCCACCACAGACAGCAGGTGAGGGGGTGTCCCCACCACAGAGACAGCAGGTGAGGGGGTGTCCCCACCATAGGGACAGCAGGTGAGGGGGTGTCCCCAACACAGAGACAGCAGTTGAGAGGTGTCTGCACACAGATGCTGATAGGGGTTCATGCTGGGAAATCCTTTCTGGTGGTCTGGGGACTCTGAGCCGCTGAGGACGTCTTTGTGGAGGTGATGATTTCTCTGTAACTTCATTTCTAACAGCCTTGGCCAACTTTCATTCACAGCCCGTGTATTCCTCAGAGTGGGCGGGAGACCACAGGGCTGTCTGGGGAGGATGGCGTCTCCTGGGTTTGCCCTTGGCCTCTCATCCGGCCAGATGACAAAAGGTTCCTGAAAGTCCCCTCCAAATCACAGGCGTGGCATTTGTTAAAAAGGAGACAGTGAACCTTGCAGAGGAGTGAGCTCTGGGCAGAATTCATGCCAGGAAGACGTGGCCTCAAGGTAGATGCCTTCCTCTCCTGCCTGGGAAACGACAGGTGACTTGTGGAGTAGGCCTGTCTGGGATGGTGCAGGTGGCGCTGGGTCACACACTTGGTGCCTGGGCAGAGCGTGGATTTCTCTGACCAGCTCCAGGGATATTCCACTGTGGAGCTGCCAGGTTGCACCCTGTCCCACTGTGGAGGGGGGGTGGCTGGAGCGGGGGGGGTGGCTGGAGCAGAGGTGGTGGGCAATGTCCGGCCCCTGCTATGTCCTCACCACCCTCCCGGGGCCCTGCAGTCCTTTGTGATGAAAGCAAGCTCTTTGGGATGAGGTCTGGCTGGGCTTCTTGGAGGCAACCCATCCAATTTTTTTTAGTCCTCTAAAAAAATAATCCAAAACAGTGTTTCAGAAATGGTGGGTGCAATGTTTATAGTTAACAAATTAACTTTAGCTCATAAAAGTACAAAGTGGCCTAATTGTGCTATTCAGAACAAAATTATAGGATTTATTACAATGTGACTTTGTGGTCCCTGTGGCTGATGGGCCAAGCTGAAAGGCATCAGGGGCCTCCTGTGTTTCTCCAGTGGGCGTCACCCGGAGGCCACATGTGCCTTCGGTGCTGGGTGGAGGTGACCCAGCCCTGTGTAGGCCCAGCCCGGTGTAAGCCCCGAGCTCCCTGCAGGCCTGGGTCTCGCTCAGGGCCCTCCCAGTAGCCCAGAGTCCTCAGCTTGGAGCTCACACTGCTGTGATCCTGCCCACGTGAGCTGGCCAGGGTGCTTCCTGTCCCTCCTCGCCGGATCCTCTCGTGTAGTCCTGGTGGTGGGCTCAGCTCCCTAGGGGCCACCATCCAGCCCGCTGTCACAGCCAGCCTGCTCTGTGGGGGCCTGAATTGTCTGCCTCCATCCTGATCAGGTCCAGCCAGCAGCAGGACATGGCTTCGCCCAGCAGGAGTTGATGTGGGGCTGGGGAGGTGGCGTCTGCCTGTCTGCCCGTGTTCCCAGGAGCACCCCAAGGCCTCCACATGTGGCTGCAGACTTTGCAGCTGGAGCTCCAGCCCTTCTCTCCAGCAGGGAGGGGGTGTCTTCCGCCTCAGTGTGAACACCATTCGTAGGGAAGTGTTCCCTGTCCGTGAATGAGGGGCGAGTGTTACATAACACACGCAGAAATAGACTTACGCTCAAGTGTGTTCTGAGGGTGGGGAGAGCTCTATTTAAGCTGCACGTGAAGTGGGCTGCTTCTGCCATCTGGAATCCTGGGTGACACTGAGCAGAGTATGTTCTGCTCACGGAGGACAGAGGTTAATTGAGTGCATTGGAGAGCACGCTGCTGGGCGGTGCTGGGGGGTGAATGTCGGTTTTCACCAAGCGCTCGCTCCCTGCCAGCCCCACTGCCCTGAGACTTGCTCTCTGCTGCACCTGTGGTGTTTGATGCTGTCTGTCCATCTGGATATCTGCCCTAGCACCCATCCATCTGCACACTCCTTTGGGGGTGCAGGGCAGGAAGGTGGGGGTGAACAGCTTGACACAGAGAAGGGGTGGGGTGGGAAGTGATCCGCTCCAGGCCAGGCCCCAAGACAGGGGCAGCGGGATGGGTGTGCCAGGCTGTAGCCCCCCTGTAGCGCTCTGGGGGACTGAGGCTCCTGCCACCTCCCCGTCTCATGCCCTTCCCATTTTAGCTCATCAAATGCTGGCCAACCTCTCCCACAGCTACCCCTGAGCCCCACAGACCCTGGGAGGTAGGAATTGTGATGAGCCCCGTGTTACAGAAAGGGAAACCAAGGCATTGGAGCATGTCACCCACGTCACACCAAGTTGGGATTTGAGCCTGAGCAGCCAGCCCCAGAGCCTGGCCCTGCCTGTGTAGGGGAGCAGGGAGCTCCTTCTACCCACCCAGGAAAGCAGCATGTTTGTGGGGAGGTGATTTTGGCGTGGGCTCAGGAGGCTGGGGCTCCAGGCCTGGCTGAAGTGCTATCAGCCATGTGACTAAAAAGGAGCTCTTCCCTCCCCACCCCCTCCACCACGGCGCTCCATCTCTCCCTTAGGCTCTGTCTGTGGGAGTTTTGTCTAACCCGCATGGTAGGCACGGGGGAGAGAAGGGAATTGGCCATCTGCAAGCCCTGGCAGCCCGTGTGGCAGAGGCAGGCAGCGAAGACGCTCCATGTCAGTGCAGTAAGCCTGCTGGTCTGTGCCGGTGGCCGTCACACATGCTCTAGGATGGGGGCTCATAAGCAACAGAAACCCGTTCCTCACTGTCTGGAGCTGGATGTTCGTGGTCCAGGCGCCCCAGATTCAGTGTCCGCTTTCTGCTTTATCCATGGCGCCCTCCGGCTGTATCCCTGTGTGGCAGAACAAGCGAGGGAGCTCTCTGGGGTCCCTTTCATAAGGGCACTAATTCCATTCGTAAAGGCCCCACCTCCCCAAGGCCCCACCTTCTTACACCAGCATACTGGGGGAGAGGCTTTAATATCTGAATTTTGGGGGGCTACACTGAGACCATAGTAAAACCCCACAGACGCAGGCCCTGACCTCTCGGAGTTTCCTGACAGCGGCCAATGGCCACAGCGTGTGCTGCGCTGGACCACACCAGGGTCGGAGGCGAGGCAGAGCTCAGGGGAGGGGCCGGCGCCATCTAACACAGGAGGGGCGGGGAGGCCTCCCTGACGCCATGCCACTGCACAGACCTGAGGAAAGCAAGGAGGCAGCGCCTGAAGAAAGAGCTGGCCAGGCAGCAGGAATGGCATGTGCCAAGGCCCTGGGGCAGCGGCAGGCTTGGAAGCTCCGGGAGGGGCAGGCCGGGGAGGCTGGAGGGGAGGGAGGTGGTCATAGGAGGCTCCGGCAAGGATGGCTTCATTGCTTCCAGAAAGGTTCCATCACTGCATAACCCCGCAACAAAAGGCAGGTCAGTGGTTGCCTGTGGCGGGTTGGAGGAGTCTTTGAGGGTGGGGGAGCGCCCTGAACCCTGACTGTGGTGGTCTCATGCTGTAGACAGCTGTCCAACTCACCGATCTGGACGGTTTCAATGAGTGCAGCTAATGGTGCACAAGCTATTCCTTCACTGAAAAAGCACAGAAGAAGAAAGTTCTAGAGGCCTCCACACTGTGGTAGCAATGTGGAATCTGCCCCAGTTTTGGGGGTACGCTGATGATGAGGCCGCAGAGCATCATCCGAGGTCTGCCCGGGGGCGTTTCTACAGAGCAGGTCTAGTAGAGGAAACGTCATTGCACACCCAGGACAGGAGGCGCTGCTCACCCCATCTGCATCTACAGGCGAGCCCTGGGGTAAGCAGGGTGTGTGGGGACCCCAGGGGACCCGCTACCTTGCCTGGGCTTGTGCTTTGAGCCAGGGATGGTGCTGGGGCTGTGGTGCTGGGCGAAGGGGTTTGAAAGCCTGAAGCCTACAGTTCAGCGGAAATCAAGCCCTGGGGGCTGGAAAGGGCCCCTCCTCCTGGTGTTCCCCCTGGAGAGTGCAGAGATGGAAAAGGGTGTGCTGATTTGGGGGTTCCCTGGGCTAGGGGAGCTTCCAGATGGAAACTGAGGCACTTCCCTCAGCATCTGGCAAAGAGAGTGGGGCATCAGGAGGGGCCTCTGCCGGCCCTGAGGGACCCCTGCCGGCCCTGAGGGACCCTGAGGCCACCCACTATCTCCCAGGGCCTGAGGGCCGCCTTGCGCCAGCCTTGACTGCCAGCCTCTGCTGTTGGTCAGGACCCAGCTCTCCACTCCTGGACTCCACCCCTTGGCATGGGGCACATCCTCGGGCCTGCTGCAGCTCCAGCCCCTCCCTCCTCTCCTTCCCCACCATGCCCCCTCTGGTCTCAGCCTCCCCCTCACCTCCTCATCACAGCCCTGCCCTGGCCTCAGTTTCCCCCAACACTATGTTCAGCAGCCTCCCTGAGTGACTTCGGCACCCAGAGGAACCACCCCTTCTTACTCCCCAAACCTCTGTTCTTCTGGCTCTGGGACTGCAGACTGCGGCCGGCTGCCCTGGCGCCACACTGTCAGCCAGCTCCCCCACCTACTCCGTCAGGCCCCTGCCCTTCCCCACTGGCCTGTAGCCTGGCTCCCAGCCTTGGACTCCCGGCAACTCTGACTTACTCAAACCTGGCCCTCATCCCAGCAGCAGGCGCTGCTCTGTCCCTCTGGGCTCCTCTCACCTGTCTGGACCCAGCTCACCCTTCATGCCTGTGGACACAGCAGGAGCAGGGAATGGGCCACGTGTGGGTTTCCCAGTAGGCAGAGGTGGGCACAGGCAAGGATGCCTGCAGGAGATATCCAGGGACTTGGCAAATGAGCGGATTAGAGAGGTGGGGCAGCAGGCAGGGTGAGGAGGGAGTCCGAGGTGGGGCCAGGCTCCAGCTGAAGGGACAGAATGGCCAGGCCTCAGGCCACAGCACCCTGATTAGTGAAGCCTTGTCTTGTGTCGGAGTGAGGCAGGGATGTGTTATTGGAGCTAGAGTGCAGGAGGGCCCTAGCCTCCTGGTCCTGGGCCCCCTGGGTCTGTGGGAACCAGCCCCTTGAGCACCTGCTGTGGGCAGACCCTGGAGGTGAGAAGGCCCGTGCATCAGTCATCCTCAGATGACTTAACTCAATCAGAATAGCGCCCATTCCATGGAGAAGCAATCTGAGGTTCCAAAAAGTGGTGTGGCTCAGGGGATGGTGCAGTGGCTGAGGCCGAGGATTCCAGGGTCAGAGGCACATCCTCCACCGTGTATTCCTGGGAGAATGGGGATCAGCGGATGCAGGGCCATCTGGAGCCGCACCAGCACAGAACCAGCACGTTGTCACTCACGATTGTCACTCGGCAGAGCTGGAAACCACCAGAACTTGTGAGAGGCAGGCAGGCATGGCCCAGGTGAGGGTGTGGCCTCGGAGCCAAGCTGCAGTCCTGCCAGCCACATGGGCTGGGAGCAGGATGGGGCAGGTCAGCATTCACAAGGCGCAGGGAAGAGTGGGAGTTCATGAGGGTTTAGGAGCTGTCAGGAGGAGGCCAGTTTCTCACCAGCAGGGCTGCACTGAGCTTGCAGGACAGTGAGTCTCAGCCTTGGCTCATGGAGTCATTGAGAAGCCCTGACTCCAGTTCTGATGATCTGTCCGGAGGTGTCAAGCCTCCGGTGTCCAACTGCACAGCTCCACCCCAGCGCACCATGGCTTGCTGGCCAGTGGTTGCGGCAGCCTCTCCGGGTCTGCCTGCCACTCTCATCCCTGCGGTGAGCTGACCATGGTGCTTAGCATGGCGCCTGGCACATGGTAAGTGCCCAAGGAACCTTAGGAGTCAGGACTGTGGCTGCCTTTGGATGGCAGGTCTAGAAAAAGAGGCTCTACAAGCTCCCAGTTCCCCTGACAAGTTTACAGCATGGCTGCATCTAGTGGTCACTGGGACTCACCTATCATGTCCCATCTTACTTATCCATCCATCCATCCATCCATCCATTCATTCATCATCCACCTATCTATTCATTTATCCATCCATCATCCATCTTTCCATCCTTCATCATCCATCCATCCATCATCTATTCATCCATCCATCCATTTATATACTTATTCATCCATCCATCCATCCATTTATCCATCCATCTATCTATCCATTTATCGCTCTACCCATCCATCCATCATCTGTTCATCCATTCACCCACCTAATCTACCTGTTTATCTACTTTTTCTCTCTATGCAGTGGCCTGTTCTGGACATTTCATATATAACATGTGGTCTTTTGTGTGTGGCTTTTTTACTCAGCATAATATTTTCAGAACTCATCCAGATGGTACCGTGTGTTAGCATTTCATTCCTTCTTACGGATAAATGGTCTTTCATTTTATGCATATATCTTGTTTTGTTTATCCATTCACCAATAGATGGATATTTGAGTTGTTTGCACTGTTGGCTCTTACAAATAATGCTGCTGTAAACATTCATGGCAAGTTTTTCTGTGAACATGTTTTCAGTTCTCTTGAGTATATGCCTAGACGTGGAATTGCTGGTGCCTTGATGTTTCATCCCCAAACTGCTAGTATTCCAAAATAACACAGTTGAGTACTGTTAGTATTTATATAGGCTTAATTTCACATGCAACTTGCGAACTAGACCCCGCCAGTGGGGAGCGCTTGCAAGAGGAACCCGGAAAAGTGGAAGGTCTAGCTCTGTAAGCCCAAGTTCTCATGCTGCAAGGGCAACATAGATGTTCTTATTCTTTTAATTAGACCAAAGTGGGTTTGTCCTGTGTCTGAATAATTGTATACCTTGGAAAATCTATTTAGGATTCAGATGTGAAGACAGCCAAAGAGGAGAAATTTGTGTCATTCATAAAATCATCCAAAGATAGGCCTGGAATGTCCATCTGGTGCCCGAAGTTTGTTGCCTGGGGTATAAATAATAAATACAATGATTAAGTTCAAATTATTACCTTCATCTTCGCTTCTTTGCATCATCGTCCTTGAAAGTGGCCTGTTTACTGCTTTTCTCGGTGTTTTCTGCAAGGTGGTAATTAAAACGTCAACCCAAAAGACAATCACAATGAGCTAGATTGAGCTCCTCAAAGTCCACAGCTTGCTCCTCACCTCCAGCACCACAGAACGTGGCTATTTGGAGGGAGCTTTGCACTGTTTGGTGTACACGCAAGAGACCTGAAAACATGTTCACAGAAAAACCTGCCGTGAATGTTTACAGCAGCACCATTCGTAAGAGCCAAACCATGCAAAGAGGTGACTAAGGTAAAATTAGGTGATGGCATGGCCCCTAATTCAATCTGACTGGTGTCCTTTTAAGAAGAGGGGATTAGGAACCGACACACAGAGGACACGTGGAGAAGACGCCACGCAGAAGCCAAGGAGAGAGGCCTTGGGAGGAGCCAGCCCTGCTGGAACCTGGATCTCAGCCTCCAGCCTCCAGCACTGCGGGAGAACGCATTTCTGTTGTCTGAGCCACCCACCTCGTCTGTGGTTCCTTGTTATGCAGCTGGAACCAACTAATCCAATATGCCTAGTCACCAAGGTCTTGCCCTAGGGACAGAAAATTCACCAACACCATCTCTAAGCATTCTGGAGAGACTGGACTTGCAAAATGTTTTGAATGACTTGTTCCAAACATTTCATGATATTTTTGTTTTTCTCTTTTAATTGCTCTAATCTGATTAATGAGTTTCCCCTAAGCAAAGAGTTCTTACTTTGTTACCTTTTGTCTTTTCATTACACGAATGCAACATTTGATCTTATTTGCTATTTGTTTTTTAAAACTTTCCTTTAAAAAAAAAAAGTTTATTTGTTTATTGAGATGAAGTCTCACTATGTTGCCCAGGCTGGTTTTGAACTCCTGAGCTCAAGGGATCCTCCTGCCTCAGTCTCCCAAAGTGCTGGGATTACAGGTGTGAGCCACTGTGCCCAGCCTAAAAACTTTCTTTTCATTTGGAAGTCATTTTAGAAACACAGGGTATGGCGAATATAGTCCAGAGAGCCCCTGTATGTCCCATCCCTGCTTTCCCCTCATGTTCGCTGCTGATTATTTTTTAGTTTCAAATGTAATCCACGTTGCTTGGAGAAAGGGTGGGAAATAGAGGAAATGCCGTGGATTTAAAAAGAAAATCAGTTTAATTTCAGCACGAAGACATAAATCCAGTTAGCTTTAGGTATCTTTCTTTTCAGCATCGTTTTCTTTCACTTTTCCTTTGAAATAATTGTTGGATTGCAGGGAGTGGCGAGGAGAGCGGAGAGGACGCTCATGGGCCCTTCACCCAGTTTCCCTGCAGGGTGCTCATGGACCCTTCACCCAGTTTCCCTGCAATGGCTGCAGAGCACATCACCATAGCGCAAGAGCGACGCCAGGAAATGGGCATTGTACAGGGTGTGCCCTGTTCTCCACCACTGGATCACGTGCGTAGATTCATGAAGCCGCCACCCAGTCCAGGGGCAGAGCTGCCCCATCACCCAGAGATCCCTCCTGGGCTCCCCGCTGCCGTTCCTCTGTTCTCCAGCTCCACACCTTGTCATTTCGAGACAGTCGTATATACAGAATCGGGCAGAACATGACCTTTTCGCTTAGTGCACAGCTGTGACATCGGGCAGGTGGGTGAGTACACCAACAGCTCTCCTCTTCCGACTGCTGTATTCCAGAGCCAGGCATTTGCTTAGCCGGTCACGTGGTAAAGAACGTCTGGGGCAGCTGTGTCCAGTTTGGGGCTGCATGAACATTCATGTGCACTTTTTGGTGTGGTCACAAGTTTTTATTTCTTAGGGATAAATGCCCAAGAGTGCAATTGCTAGGTCATGGTAATAGACAAGCTTTTTTTTTTTCTTTTTAAGGCAGAGTCTTAATTAGTCGCTCAGGCTGGAGTGCAGTGGTGCGATCTTGGCTCACTACAACCTCTGCCTCCTGGGTTCAAGTGATTCTCCTGTCTCAACCTCCAGAGTAGCTGGGACTACAGGTGCATGCCACCATGCCCGGCTAATTTTAAAAATATTTTTAGTAGAGACGGAGTTTCACTGTGTTAGCCAGGGTGGTCTCCATCTCCTGACCTTGCGATCTGCCTCCCTCACCTCCCGAAGTGCTGGGATTACAGGCGTGAGAGCCACCGTGCCTGGCCAGTAATAAACTTGGTTTTTAAAGAAACTGCCACAGTCTGGCCTACTATTCCTCCCTTCCCAGTGTACTCACAGGCTGTCTCATTTTGCATTCCCTGACGCAAGAGATAAGTCTGTTCTTTAACACACAGATGTTACCATTATCATCTTCCTTGGGATCAAATTGTACGTGCAGTTTTATAATGGGCTTATTTCCCTTGATGTGATCTTACGAGCATTTCTCAGATGTGTTTTTCTACAACTCCTTTTAAATTGCTAAATAATGCAGCAGGTGGATAAACAGGCCCAGGGCCCAGCCCTACAGGGCTTACTTCAGCGTGTGTCCACTCCACTGCGTACCTGTGCACCTGCTGTGGGACCTGGCGGACACAATGCCGGGGTGGGGTACGTCCTACTCTGTGGGACTTACAGCCGGTCCACAGATGAGCACGTTGATCACAGACCACGAGTGCTGTGGGCGAGACCACACAGGCTCCCTAGCATGAGCCGTGTTAGGTTCAGGGAGGGTGCCCACCCATGGGATGTCTGGGCTGAAGTCTGGAGAAAATTGTTGGACATAGAAGCTGGAAATAGATCCTCGGTGCCACGAAGAAAAATTAGTACTGGGACAAAGTATCTTTCAGCAAAGCAATTCTTTTCACTTCCTGCAGAAAGGGGACTCCCACCAGCAGTCTTGCCATGAGAGTACAAAGAGCAAAGGGAAACACACACATTTATTTCTTACGCGTTTGGGGTTGTCCTTTCTGCTGTGTCTCATCTCTGTTGGCTGGAGCCAGATCTTACATTCTAAATTAAAACCCAGTTGGCCAAAAACTTAAATTTTTTTTAAATAGGTAAACACAGTGGAGAGCTGGGTCATGCCTGTGAGCACATCCAGCACAGATATTTTGGTTTAAGTACGAGGACATAGAATGTACTACGTACCTGTAAGTTGGCATGTCTAACAGTTACATAGGATAGGGCTTCACAAAGTTATTAGCACACTTATGATTTATCCTTTAACAAGAAAGGAAACTTTAAAAAGGAACTTTTCTACTTCCCACAAAAATGTAAGCATTCCTAAGCTGGGGCAGGGGAGTTGGAGGGCTGGCTATGTGCATCCCATCTTGGTCAAATTTATTTTATCTATTGATTTACAAAAGCAAATAACATAAGCCCCCTGTCCCGGGACAGGGACACTGTTCACCATGGCTCGCTGTTTTGTCCTCCTCACAAGCAGGAACTGGGCACGACTCAGGCATTTGCAGAAAGAATGGCAAATGTCACACAGAACATCACTGTATTCAAGAGCTCTTAGCACACAGCTCTGATGCTTTGCTTAGAGGTCAATCTCTGGAAGTGAAGCGGCTTGTTGCTAAATGCTACATACATTTCCAAGGTCCAGATACTGTTTTAAATCTTAGTGACTGCTCGTTCACACGTTGGACTCTGGACTTCTGTAAGCACCCTCTCTAGGTGGCTACACCATGAGTGTCTCACAGGCCTCAGGGGCTGCCTGCCCTCTTCCCTCCTGAGCTGAGCCCTCAAATTCTAAGGCCAGGTGTGTATGGCCAAGTGCAGATGGGGGTGGGCTCAGTTTTCAGGAGCAGAACCTGATCCAAGTTTATTACCAAATTAAATCCTCCTCGTGTTAGATCAAGGCACGGGATTTGTCTGGAGCCTGGGGTGGGGAGGGAGGTGGAATAATGGGTGGGTTTCCACATGGGGTGGAGAGAGCTCAGTGCTCCCCTCCCCAGCCTACAGATAGGGGCAAAAGTCAGTAGGGCTTGATTTTGGTCTCCCCTCTCTGCCCCTGCAGGTGGATTCCCACCAGCTGATCAGCCTTGCCAGGGTTTACAGGGGGCTGCTGGGTGGGAAGGAGCCACCAGGGCAGTGGTGAAGGAGAAGCTCCCAGCGCTACAGATCCTAGGCCCGTGAGATGGATGGAGATGGCTGTAGGGAGAGTGAAAAGCCCAGCAGCCTCTGAAGGACACCAGGGCACTGTCTGCCATCTCACCTGGCAGGGGCCCAGGTACCTGAGCACTGAGAGGCAGGTTTGCACTCGACACCCGCCTCTAAGTCTCCCCCAACACACGTAACTTTGTCATTGCACACTGGGCCTGGGCATGTGGCAAGGTGGTTCTGCACAAACACAGGCTGACAGTACTATGATCATCAAAGATGGCCCCACCATTTCTCCCTCCTCAGCGCACCTGCACCCTGCCCCTCCTTGAATCCCTGCTCTTGAATTCCGCATTAATGGGTTTGACTAAAACAATGCAGCAGAAGTGACATCCAGAGATTTCCACACCCAGATCTTAAGAAAAATGGGCTTCCACTTCCCATGGATGGGAATCCGGCTGCCATGCTGTGAGGGAGTCCAAGCAGCCACATGGAGAGGCCCAGCCAGCAGAGAACCAGGCCTCCCACCAGCAGCCCAGCTGAGCTATGGCGGGAGTGAGGCCGTTTGGGACTTTCCAACCATCCCTGCACCCAGTAGCATTGTGGGAGCAAGAGAACCCCCAAATCAATCCACAGGATTGGGAAGGGTAAGAAATGGTTGTTTTAACCCCCGTCATTGAGTTCTGGAGTCGTCTGTTATTGAGCAATGAATAGCTGAATCAGAAATTGATGTGGCAGTGCTCTTTTAAGAATGTAACTTCATTTAGGATTTCAGGTTTTGCTCATGAAGCTCATTTATAAGAATCATTTGTCCAGTTTCCAGAAATGATTAAACCAGAGCCTGGAGATGTGGGTCACCTTCCTCAAGGGGAAGCCAGTGACTCTTCTCGGACTCAGTCTGGGCCATTTTCATAGCAATAGCATCTGGCAAAGGCCCAGAGGCCAGGGAGTCCCTTCCCTGGAGAGCCACCTGATCTCAATAGCTCCTTCCTGGCCCTGTGTTGAGGCCCACATGGCTGCCTTGGGAGGTCCTCCTAGAAGCTCAGGCAGGTGGAGGGGTGGGCTTCCTGGTGTTGACCTTGAGCCTTCCATGTCAGGGAGGGTCTCCATTTTCCTCTGGAGCAGGCCCCACGGGAAGCCGCACCGCAGCTGGGACTTCCCTGCTGGCCCTGAGAGGGGGTGTCCTCCCTGGTGTGGCCCATTGTATTTGCTGTTTCCAGGCAGTTTCTGGCACACTGGCCTTGGACCACCAGGCTGGGAGCAATAGCGGCACGCACACACGAAAGGACCTTCATCTCCTGCTTCTGCTTGGCAAGCCCCCAGGAGCTTTCATTTTCCACCGAAGGTGCTTCCCTGCACATTCATGACCCTTTTCAAAGCCCTGCTAATTGCCCCCCAGAGCCCCACCTGCATCCCAGCAGCAAGCCCAGGCCAGCTGTGCTTTTGATCTTGAAAGGCGAAGGAGGAAGCGGAGAAAGGCTGGCACAGGTATGAGGGAGCCGGCCAGCTTCTGTTCTGTCCTCTGGCTTCACCTCCCCTGGGCCCTGCCCCATGCCCTCCTCTCGGTGCTGGATGGTGGCAGCCCTGCCAGGCTGGAGTCCTCATCACACCTGGGGTTCTCAGATGGGAGCAGGAAGGGCTGGCACTCCAGCCGCCTTGGCTCCTGTTCCAGAGGGAGCCACAAGAACCTAGATGGCTAGGGCTGTCCCTGTCCAGTCGGGGGGCAGTCCACGCCTACAACGCACTTCCCTGAGCGTGATCCCCTCAAACTCCCACCACACCCACCCGAGGTGAATGCCGCTGTTCCTCTCGCTTTCCAGAGGAAAAAACACAGGGAAGGCGCAAAATGCATCCTGGTTCATAGCTGGCCACTGGAAGGAGCTGAGGTGCTGCCGAGGTCACGGTGCCCATGGCCCATGCCCAGGTGCTGACGCTACTCCTGCCACCCTCCACCTGGCAGCTATGACCCCAATCCCCAGCAGTCACCGGCAGGGGCAGTGTTGGGCCAGGGCCTGACTCCGCCTCGCTGTGCCAGGACCCCTCATCCTACAGAAGCAGCCGGGGCGTCCTCAGAGGGTTAGCCAGGGCATCATGCTGGACACAAGGCCCCAGGCAGCGGTGCCCTGGAAAGCACCTGCAAGGGCTGCTGTGACCCCCATGGCATGTCCTGGCGGAAGGACAGATCCCCCTGCAGCAGGGACACGGTCTCTCTGCCCAGTCCTCGGCATCATCTCTGACCCTCTTCACTGAGAGACCGGTTGCCACCTTCTTGGGGTTGGCCTCACCAGAAGTGCAGTGGTGTGATCTCGGCTCACTGCATACTCCACCTCCTGGGTTCAAGTGATTCTCCTGCCTCAGTCTCCCGAGTAGCTGGGATTGCAGGCGAGTGCCACCTCTCCTGGCTAATGTTTTTGTATTTTTAGTAGAGGTGGGGTTTCACCATGTTGGCCAGGCTGGTCTCAAACTCTGGCCTCGTGATCAGCCTGCCTTGCCCTCCCACAGTGCTGAGATTACAGGCATGAGCCACCGTGCCTGGCCTATTTTAATATTTTCGTGATTACATCATGAACACTGGCACCAATGACCAAGCCAAGAGCTGAAATGTAGTCACTGCTATAGGGTCTGACCTCTCCCATCCCAGCCCCTCCTCCTCCATCAGAGGTAGCCACAACTCCACACCTGGCGCTGTTTGGTTTTCAGTCTTGTGTGTCTGTGTGTGTGTGTCTGTGTGTCTTTTGTGTCTGTGTGTGTGTCCGTGTGTGTCTCTGTGTCTGTCTTTGTGTGTGTGTCTGTCTGTTTATGTGTGTATGTGTCTGTGTGTGTGTATCTGTATGTATATGTGTGCATGTGTGTGTCTGTGTGTGTGTGTCTGTGTGTGTGTGTGTGTGTGTGTGGCCGTGTGTCTGTGTGTGTATGTATGTGTCTGTGTGTGTGTCTGTGTGTGTCTGTGGCCGTGTGTGTGTGTGTGTGTGTACTTAAATTATGTGGCTTGTTTATGAAATTTATAAAAAAGATATTGCCCTTCAGCAGCTTTCCGAGATCGGCTTTCCCTGCTCGGTGTGATGCTACTGAGATTTGTCCGTATTCCACGTGCGCTGCAGTTCATTCAGTGTTGTGGTTGTAGAATTTTCCACTATGTGATCCTATAATGAGTGATCTGTCCTTCTCTCCTCTCACTGTTGGACACGTGGGCTGCTCAGGTGCTTCCTCCTGCCACCTGAGCTCCTGACGCCTGCAGGGGTCCCCCCGGCTGGAGAGCTAAGAGTAAAAGCTGGATCTCGGAAATGCAAAATCCTGACTTGACAAGGCGATGCCGAGCAGTTTCTGCAAAATGCGTGCATCGACTCACACCTCGCCAGCTAGCGCAAGGGTGCTGTCGATCCACATCCTTGGATCATTTGGAATTATCAAAAATTTTTAAATCTTCATCAATTGAATTCATGCAAAATTGCATGTTGCCCTGAGTGGCATCCCTCGATGAACGGTGAGAATGGGCACCTCTTATTCTCTGGCCCTGTGTTTTCCTTCTCTGGGAAATGCCTGTTCATGTCCTTTGTCCATTTTTCTATTGGGTCATTTGCTTTTTCTTGTTGATTTGTAGGAGATCTTTGTAAATTCTTCACACTCTTTTTTTCTTAATTTTTTTGTGCGGTGAATCTCGTCTTGTCTTCCGGGCTGCAGCTTGTGTTTGTACCTTTTTAAAAGCCTAGTTTGAAGAATAAAAGTCCTAATTTTAACGTAGTCAAGTGTAACGATATGAAGTGCAGCAACTTCACATTGTTGCTTTGTATGTCTTGTGTAAGAAATCCCTTCCTACTCTGAAGTCACATGGCTATCCACCTATATTTTCTCCCATAAGTTTTAAAACTTTGCTTTTGACATTTCATTTCTTAATCTGTTTGGAGATACTTTCTGTATACAGTGTGTACACAGAATCTAATTTTTTAAAATGTGGTTTTTCAGTCCTATTTATCAAATGACTTTCCCCAGGGACCCACACGCCATTTCCCTGTGTACAAGTACATCTGTGGGTGGGTGTGTTTCTGTGCTCCGTATTCTGCTTAATTAATCAATTTGCTTATCCTGGGCCAATACACTGTATTGTAGCTGTATGATTAGCCTTTTCAATTGATGGGGCAACTCCGCCTCCTTCTTTTTCTTCTTCAAATGTGTTCAGCTGTTCCTTTTGAAAACTGAGTCATAACTCACTCGCAGTAAAGCACACAAGCCTCAAGGGTACGTTTCGATTGTTATTTATTTTTACAAATGTGTGCAGTTGTACCAATTACAAGTGCTGCATAAACAACCCAAAACCAAGCAGCATGAAATAGACCTTCTATTGTGCTCAGGACTCTGTGGACCCGGATGCCAGGCAGGCAGGCAAGGACAGCTCGCCTCTGCACCCTGATGTCTGTGAGGAGTTGAAGGCTGGGTGTGAACTGAAGCCTTGGGGTGCGTGCAGCTGGAGCGCCTTTTCTCACGTGTCTGCTGGTAGATGCTGGCTGGGACCTCCGGGGAGCTGTGGCTGGAACGCCTGCGTATGGCCTCTCCATGTGTTCTTTCCTCATGGGTCAGATTGGGCTTCCTCACAACATGGTGGCTGGATTCCATGATAGAGCATCTCAACAGAGCCAGGAGGAAGCACATGGCAATTTTATGATCCAGACTTGGAAGTCACACAGAGTTACCTCCAAGTACTCTTTTGTTGGGGAGATCACAAAGGTCTCCTCAGGTTCAAGGGGAAGGGACACAGACCTTGACTCTCAATAGGAAGCTTCTCAAGGTCACCTTGGAAAAAGAGCTTGTGGGATGGGAGAAATCTGTGCAGCCATCTTTGGAAAACACAGCTGCCCTTTCTGTATAATAGGTGCCCAGATCAAGACATAAACTATTTCCAGTGACCCAGCAGGCTGCTGGGAGCCTCCTCCAGTCCTCAAGGTCGTTACTACCCTGATGTCTGTTGGCATAAACTGGTTCTGCCCAGCCTTGAATATAAGCAGAGTAGACAAATGGAATCACGCAGGGGTCCTCTTTCTGGTGTGGCTTCTTGCATACCACGGCACAGGTGCGTTTTGCTGAGTGCAGAAGCGTCTTGTTCTTTTTTTTTTTTTTGAGACAGAGTCTTGCCCTGTCGCCCAGGCTGAAGTGCAATGGTGCAAACTTGGCTCATTGCAACCTCCACCTCCTGGGTTCAAACAATTCTCCTGCCTCAGCCTCCCAAGTAGCTGGGATTACGGGCGCCCGCCAACACATCAGCTAATTTTTTT